>NC_089863.1:4901856-5051856 GCF_036373705.1 Amia ocellicauda
TCTCTCTCTCTCTTATACACACACACTGTCTCTCTCTCTTATACACACACACACTGTCTCTCTCTCTTATACACACACACTGTCTCTCTTATACACACACACACACTGTCTCTCTCTCTTATACACACACACTGTCTCTCTCTCTTATACACACACTGTCACTCTCTCTTATACACACACACTGTCTCTCTCTCTTATACACACACTGTCTCTCTCTCTCTCATACACACACACACTGTCTCTCTCTCTCTCATACACACACACACTGTCTCTCTCTCTTATACACACACACACTGTCTCTCTCTTATACACACACACTGTCTCTCTCTCTCTCTTATACACACACACACTGTCTCTCTCTTATACACACACACACTGTCTCTCTCTTATACACACACACACTGTCTCTCTCTTATACACACACACTGTCTCTCTCTTATACACACACGCACACTGTCTCTCTCTTATACACACACACTGTCTCTCTCTTATACACACACACTGTCTCTCTCTTATACACACACGCACACTGTCTCTCTCTTATACACACACACTGTCTCTCTCTCTTATACACACACACACTGTCACTCTCTCACACACACACACTGTCTCTCTCTTATACACACACACACACTGTCTCTCTCTCTTATACACACACACTGTCACTCTCTCACACACACACACTGTCTCTCTCTTATACACACACACACACTGTCTCTCTCTTATACACACACACTGTCTCTCTCTTATACACACACTGTCTCTCTCTCTCTTATACACACACACACTGTCTCTCTCTTATACACACACACTGTCTCTCTCTCTTATACACACACACACTGTCACTCTCTCACACACACACACACTCACTCTCTCATACACACACACACTGTCTCTCTCTTATACACACACACTGTCTCTCTCTTATACACACACACACACTGTCTCTCTCTTATACACACACACTGTCTCTCTCTCTTATACACACACACACTGTCACTCTCTCACACACACACACTGTCTCTCTCTTATACACACACACACACTGTCTCTCTCTCTTATACACACACACTGTCACTCTCTCACACACACACACTGTCTCTCTCTTATACACACACACACACTGTCTCTCTCTCTTATACACACACACAGTCTCTCTCTTATACACACACACTGTCACTCTCTCATACACACACACACTGTCTCTCTCTCTCTCTCTTATACACACACACACTGTCTCTCTCTCTCTCTTATACACACACACACTGTCTCTCTCTCTCTCTTATACACACACACACTGTCTCTCTCTCTTATACACACACACACTGTCACTCTCTCACACACACACACTGTCTCTCTCTTATACACACACACACACTCTCTCTCTCTCTTATACACACACACACACTGTCTCTCTCTTATACACACACACTGTCTCTCTCTCTTATACACACACACTGTCACTCTCTCTCTTATACACACACACACTGTCTCTCTCTTATACACACACACACACACTGTCTCTCTCTCTTATACACACACACTGTCACTCTCTCTTATACACACACACTGTCTCTCTCTCTTATACACACACTGTCTCTCTCTCTCTCTCATACACACACACACTGTCTCTCTCTTGTACACACACACACTGTCTCTCTCTCTTATACACACACAAACTGTCACTCTCTCACACACACACACTGTCTCTCTCTTATACACACACACACTGTCTCTCTCTTATACACACACACTGTCACTCTCTCATACACACACACACTGTCTCTCTCTCTCATACACACACACACTGTCTCTCTCTTATACACACACACACTGTCTCTCTCTCTCTTATACACACACACACTGTCTCTCTCTTATACACACACACTGTCTCTCTCTCTTATACACACACACACTGTCTCTCTCTCTCTTATACACACACACTGTCTCTCTCTCTTATACACACACACACTGTCTCTCTCTCTCTTATACACACACACTGTCTCTCTCTCTCTCTCTCTCTTATACACACACACTGTCTCTCTCTCTTATGCACACACAGTGTCTCTCTCTCTTATACACACACTGTCTCTCTCTCTTATACACACACACACTGTCTCTCTCTCTTATACACACACACACTGTCTCTCTCTCTCTCTCTTATACACACACACACTGTCTCTCTCTTATACACACACACTGTCTCTCTCTTATACACACACACACTGTCACTCTCTCTTATACACACACACTGTCTCTCTCTCTTATACACACACTGTCTCTCTCTCTCTTATACACACACACACTGTCTCTCTCTTATACACACACACACACACACACTGTCTCTCTCTTATACACACACACACACACTGTCTCTCTCTTATACACACACACACTGTCTCTCTCTTATACACACACTGTCTCTCTCTTATACACACACACACTCACTCTCTCATACACACACACACTGTCTCTCTCTTATACACACACACACAGTCTCTCTCTCTTATACACACACACTTACTCTCTCTTATACACACACACACTGTCTCTCTCTTACACACACACTGTCTCTCTCTCTTATACACACACACTTACTCTCTCTTATACACACACACACTGTCTCTCTCTTACACACACACTGTCTCTCTCTCTTATACACACACACACTGTCTCTCTCTCTTATACACACACACTGTCACTCTCTCTTATACACACACACTGTCTCTCTCTCTTATACACACACACTGTCTCTCTCTCTTATACACACACACTGTCTCTCTCTCTTATACACACACACTGTCTCTCTCTCTCTCTCTCTCATACACACACACTGTCTCTCTCTTATACACACACACACTGTCTCTCTCTCTCTTATACACACACACTGTCACTCTCTCTTATACACACACACTGTCTCTCTCTTATACACACACACTGTCTCTCTCTCTCTTACACACACACACACACACACACATCTAAAGACATTCCCCCCTCTCCCTCAGATCCCGGTCAAGTGCAGTCAGCGCTACATCAACTACTTCCAGCCCAAGCACTTCCTGGTCCTGGGGGGCGGCCGGCGCCTGACAGTGTTGGAGTGTGCTGACCTGCTGTTCGACGTGCCGTCCCGGGAGCGCCAGCGGGGCGGGGGGGGTGCAGGCGCCGGGAGCGGCAGCGGCTCGGAGGGCGGGGGTGCGGGGCCGTCCCCCTCCCGGTCCCCGCAGCCCTACCGCGCCCTCTCCCCGCGCCGCGGCTGCGTGCTGGCCTCCCCCGGCGGCCACCTGGGCTTCGCCAGCGCCGTCCGCCTCCAGGACTGGGAGGAGCTGCCCCCGGACTCGCCCCTGCCCCCCCAGGCCCTGCCGGCCCACCTGCTGGGGAGGGACTCCTCCTCCTCCTCTCCTTCTCCCCCTTCTCCGCTCACGGGCCGGCTCTCCCGGGAGGTGCTCAGTGTGCGCAGCCTGACCGACAAGGTGCTGACCTACCGGTACCTGCGCGCCGTGCACCCCCCGTCCAGCGCCGCCCAGCTGGACCGCGCCTGGGAGGTGTGCTGCTACATGGCCTGCCTGCTGCATGAGCCTATGGGCCTGAGGTAGAGGGACGGAGGGAGAGGGCGAGAGAGAGAGCTGTAGGGTGGGAGTGGAGTGGAGTGGAGTGGAGGGGGAGAGAGAGAGAGGGAGGGAGGGAAGATGAGGAGGACAGGTAAGGAGAGGGAAGGAGAGTGTGGGAGAGAGAGAGGGAGGAGAAGGGGGAGAGAGGTGGCTTGGGATGGGGGGACGGGACAGCGAGGGAGAGAGATTGGGAGAGAAGGGGGGACGAGGGGACGGGATAGACCCGCCAAAAGATGGAGAGAGGAAGAGAAGAGCAACAAAAACCTCCCCCCCCCACACCTTGACAATACAAAACCAGACAGGCATTGCTGACTGGACTCTGACGGGACCCCCCCGTGGCAATGCACATCACACCGCCCCCCCCGCCCTCCAATCACAGCTGTATATTTTTGTACATATTGACTTATTGTTTTATGAACCACAGGGCCACCCTGTCTATCATATTTCTGTTTGGTTTGCTTCTGTTCGTCGCTGTTTTCTCCAGCCCAGAAAAACTCCAATATTTTAATAAAAAAAGAGAAAAGAAAAGGCGTATCCGTGACTTCTGCTTTGTGCCGTGTTTTTATCCCGATTACATCTGTCTCCGGACGTTGTCGGCTACGGGGGGGGATCGCTCCGAGAGTCTTTGGTCTCGCTCTTTCTCCCTCCTGGTTCCCGAATGCAGTGGCCTCTGTCTGTCTTGTGTGCCACGTTCATGTTTATGGTTTTGTTTTTCTCCTGAACGCTGACACGGCGTGCAGCTGCGCTTTTGATTGTCTGAGGCCATAAAATGACGACAAAGCTGCTGAACTTTGAGAGAGAGAGAGGGGCTCTGATCACGCATGGCCATCGTGCTCTGACTGAAGCTTGGCCGGCAAGGGGGGAACATGGGGGGCTGTGTTATTTATATGAATAAATAAATAAAAAGTCATCCTCAGTTTGCGTGCCAGTAACAGTGGACAGTAAAGTGAGTGAAATGAGATCATCTGTATAAGGTAATGGGAGGGGCCAGAACGGAGAGGTGGTACACGGGCCGGGTGGGTCTCGGACTCATTAAGCTCGTTACAGGCGACCGGCCTGGCGTGTGACAAACATAAGAACATAAGAAAGTTCACAAAGGAGAGGAGGCCATTGGCCCCATCGTGCTCGTTTGGTGTCCATTCATAACTAAGTGATCAAGGATCCTATCCAGTCTGACTTTAAATGTGCACAAATTGTCTCTTCAGCCACATCGCTGGGGAGTTTGTTCAGATTGTGACGCCTCTCTGTGTGAAGAAGTGTCTCCTGTTTTCTGTCTTGAATGCCTTGAAGCCCAATTTCCATTTGTGTCCCCGGGTGCGTGTGTCCCTGCTGATCTGGAAAAGCTCCTCTGGTTTGATGTGGTCGGTGCCTTTCATGATTTTGAAGACTTGGATCAAGTCCCCACGTAGTCTCCTCTGTTCCAGGGTGAAAAGGTTCAGGTCCTCAGTCTCTCAGTAGGACTTTCCCTTCAGACCTGGAATAAGTCTGGTTGCTCTCCTCTGAACTGCCTCTAGAGCAGCGATATCTTTCTTGAAGTGTGGAGCCCAGAACTGTCCACAGTATTCCATGGGGTACGGACTTGTCCCCGGGCTCTATGGTCATCTCGACCCGCGCTGGGACTGTGGAACCCGCTCTCTCCCGGTGGACGGACGAGTACGCAGGCAGGTAGGTTGGCTTGCTTCCCTGTGCCTGAGGGGGCGAGGGCAAGGGGGTCGTGGACATGAATCTATTCCCGTTTCAGATATGCACAAATTAAAGCAAATGTGCTCCTACAAAAAAAAAAACGAGAAACTCCACATTCCCATATTCCCAAAATTCTCTCTCATACACACGCACAGACACGCACGCTCTCGCAGTCACACTCGCTCACTTTTCTTTTCCCAGATTTCTGTTTCCTGGGTGCTCCCCTCTCTACAGTGACACAGATTAAGCTCTGAAGATTTGCCAATTGCTTAGTTTTAGTTTTTTTTTTAATATCGCATTGGTTTTAATCTTTCAAATGGCTTTTCATCTGCTAGAGTTCAGGGGACGTTCATTGTGATTTTCCTAAAGGGATCTGACACAGAGGGACAGAATGAGAGATTGAGAGAGTGAGTGAGTGTGTGACGGAGAAAGGGAGGGAGTGAGGTTGAGAGAGAGAGAGAGATGAAGGTAGGAGGTGAATGACAGTCTGATATCGGCAGATTGTAGATCTAAGTCTTTCCTCTCTTCCTGACGCACAAGCTCCGTCAGCTGGCAGCAACTCAAGGTCCATCTGATCGATATGTCCCACAGTAACCTCCCCCCCATGGTCTCGAATGACACCGCAATAACGGCACACACTCCTTGATCAAAAACAAACTTTATTAGCGATCGATCGCCCTGCCAGTCCATGGGGCGGCAACAGACCGGGCAGTGAAAGGAAAATAAAAAACCTTTTACCTCCACAGCGGGTGGGAGTCTGTTCTGATCCATTAGAAAGGGTTACATTTATACGAACAGGAAGCATTTATTTTTACACACACAAAAACGTATACATATTTAGTATTGCTTATGGAAGCATACACACAAAGTGAATCGTGCTAGCAGCCTGCATCACTTTACACTGTCTCTCCAGTTTTGTGCTACACCGAAGCAGTGTCGACAATTTACACAATAAAATACACAGAAATGGAATAAATAGGCATTGATTATTCGTATAAAACTCTCCGAATCACAAGACCCATCAGTGTAAGACTAAGAAGGCGGTTAGTAACACATTCAATGCGTCATTTAAATATAAATATATATATGTGTAATTGTCCATGTAAGTAACTCATTATTTTTTATCTTTAGTTTCCATTGGTCTTGTTAGCCATCAGCAATTTCTTAATATCTGCAAAATATGTTTTCCAGCTATTTTCCACCTGTACAATAATAATACAGAGATGGATGACAGAGTTCAATACATGTGAAATATAATCCTGTAGATTTCAAATCTAGATAGAAAGGAGCCAAGTTAAGAATCTGAAGAATATAAGGATCTGCATGTCTACCATATATTCAGATATATAGGTCTGATCTGTATGAGCAATAGTACACTACTCTAGACTAGACTACACTACACTACACTAGACTAGACTGGACTAGACAGTACAATGTCCTACACTATGCTACACAACACTACACTATACTATAATTGATCCAGCCCTGGGGCTGGGAGGCAGTGGCTGTCTTGTCGGCTTCAGGTATCCTGGTATATATGCATAAACATACATCTCTCTCGCTCTGCCTTATCTGTTATCTAAGCGGCTGGACTACCAGTGGCGAGCCCAACTGGCCCTGTGCCGTGTCCGAAGAACAGCTCCATGTGGCATCCCTTGCTTTGTGCTTAGGTGTTGCTTAAGACTACGGTTTTACATTCGTCCAAGTCATTCTTGCATCCTACACGGAGAGAGAGCGGAGAGGGCGAGTGAGAGAGAGACAGATGGGTGAGAGAGAGAGAGAGAGAGAGAGACGGAGGGGCCAGTCCGCTACAACGGGCCCACAGTAGTGGAGAAGCGCCCGACGGGCTCAGAACTCGGTGACGGTGTTGGGCGAGGACACGGTGATCAGGGTGCGGCCGTCCAGTGGGGCGAACAGCGGGTAGAGCTTCTCGCGGAAGGTGTCTGTGAACGTGAAGATGTGGGTCTTGGTGTCCACGTTGTAGAAGGACACCTGGCCCTCCTCGTAGTCCAGGTAGATGCCCACCTTGCGGGGCACCAGGCTCACGGCCAGCTGGGTCTCGGGCTTGGTGCAGGCCCAGAACTGCCGGGTGCTGCGCCACAGGGACCAGTAGCCGTGCCTTGGGGTCATGGGCACGCGGCCCTTGCGCTTGGCCTGCGCCGAGGTCACGCCCACCCGCCAGTAGCCGTTGTTGGCCAGCTCCACCTCCCAGTAGTGGCGGCCGGACGAGAAGCCCTCCCATCCCAGGACGCAGGGCCAGGTGTCGAAGCGCTGTAGGCTGTAGGGCAGCTCCTCCTCCACCCGGCCCTCCTGCACCTTGCGCCGGTCCTCCGACAGGATCAGCCAGGGGTGATTGGTCATGGGGTCCAGGGTCACCTCGACTGGAGACGGACAGAGAGAACGAAGGCGCATGAGATGGGGAGAGAGTCTGAGGGAGATAGAGGGAGATAGAGACGGAGAGAGAGCGAGTCAGAGCGAAAGAGGAAGACAGAGAGGGAGGAATAGTTAGAGATGGAGAGAGAAAGAGAGAGTGACAAGGGGGCTCACCTGACGCGCTGCAGATCCAGCTCCACACTGTGGGGGAGACAGACACAAGAGCAGGTTAAATTCAGTCCAGTGCCACACCAGAGAGACATCCACTGAGGCTAATGGACACAGACACACATGCAGTCTGAGTATGTGTGTGTGTGTGTATAAATATGACTGAGAGAACGTCATACCTGAGTTGGGGATGTATTTTGACGTCCCTGGATTGAAGAGAGAAAGAAAATAAAAAATATATAAATTAATGAGAACAGGCAAGATTTCACGTGAGTTTGCAGCGTTGCCGTCTTCATTGAGTTGTTGCTGTAGCAGTGTTAACCAGGGTGAGGAAATAACCCTGTGGTCACTGGACAGTGAGACAGTTGACAGGAAATGCCAGTCAGCTGCTCGCCGATTCCTGCTGCCCAGCGCCCAGCCCCTTGGCACGCCTGGCGTGACTGGGAGAGACCCCCCACGCTGGACTGTATGTTATTTGTCTGCGAGCCTTTCTTAAGTAACCGTCCCCGTCAGTCCTTTGACTCACCTGCACGCCAGGTCCTCTGCTTGGCCGACAGCCAGAGCTGCGGTACAGTGCCCTGGAGGAGAAACAGAGCAGGGTGTCAGAGCTAGACCTGCTGAGGAAAACTCACTCATATTATAATGGCGGCCTGTGGCCCTGTGAGTGTCCTGAGCAAATAGCCCTGTGATTGGTCAGGAGATTGAGCCAGGACTATGATTGAGGGGGGGATGGGCATTTCAGCGGCTGGGCGATAACAGAGCCTTATCTCTCCTCGTGAAAGACTGTATTGTTCTACGGCCTCAACCCCGATTCCCCTGGTCACCTAACGCATTCCCGTCTCTAACTGGAACGATCGGGAACGTCTCTTGGGGGCGAGGAGGGTGAGGGAGGGGGCCATATTGTCCTTGTAAAGCTTGTGGAGCTCATCTGGCTGAAACCCAAAACAGAAAACCTGTCATAACATCTTTACACCCTCATCTAAGCTCGCCCTTGACTCCTGCTAGGGGTGGCATTGGGTTGGGTTGGCTGTGGCTCTGATGGGGTGCACAGTCAGGGCTGGAGGAGAGGTATGGAGGGACATGGGGTATTCACCTTGGCGTCCTCCTTGAGCAGCGACCAGGTGATGAACTCCAGGAAGGGCAGGACGCTCATGAGTCGGCGCTTCTTCAGGCCCAGGAGACGCAGCATCTGGGAGAGTTCTTCACCCGGCAGACCGCAGCTCTGCAAATACACACACAGAGACGTCAGGACCACAGGGACACACATACACACACACACACACACAGCAACATCAGGACCACAGGGACATGGGGACATCAGAGAGACACAGAGGCACAGCAAACATCAGACCGAACCTCTGACACGCTCTGCAGCTCCAGGGCCCACTCCATGATCCTCTGCTTGTCCTTCTCGCTGGGGTCGTCTGTCTCGCTGCCCTCCTCTCCATCCACCTCGTCCCTCCAGGGCTTCGTCTTGAACAGCTGCGACGGGAGGAGAAGCAGTTGGCATAGCCATCCCTCAGCCCTGCCCGCCACCCCCAACTGGCCAGGGCGTAGTACCCTGTGCATCCTTTCCATGCTCCAGTACCTTGCCCCCGAACTTGTTTACCCCAGTGTGTAATACCCTGTCCTTCCCCTGCCCTGCCCCATGTATCTTACCATCTCCAACCCCCTGCTCCACCCCAGCATGTACCACCCCAACCTCTCACGTTCCGTGCCCCCCTGTACCTTATCGACGCTGTTGAGCTCGTCCGCCCATTCCAGGATGAGGCGCCGACACTCCTCCAGGCTGCGCGCAGTGCGGGGGCTCTGCAGGGGCTCCCTGTCCTGGCCGGAGCAGGCCGCCCCTTTGCTGCTCCCCTCCCCCGCATCCCCTCCGTCCTTGCTGTCGCACTGCAGGTGATAAAACAGGCCGTCAACACACGGACGCACACATTTGTGCCTGAGATGACGTACACAATACCAGGTTCATTATTTATAGGACCAGGAAGTGTTACAGTGGATTAAAGTAGGGTTGTGCCTGTAAATGATACACCGCCTCACCGCGTTGAAAACTTATTTATCATCAATGCCGACTTTTTTCAAATATAAGGCTGTGCGTAATAACCTGCAGCTGCGAGAGAAACTAGGTGTTGGTCAGGTTCACATTTCTGTCTCTGAACGAACCTCTTTGAAAGTTTAATATGTATTTAATATGTTGGAAACTATAAAACTAACTAATAATAAAACTTATTTAGGATTAAATTCACCTCCTCAAAACAGCCTGGCTTTGATTGACACCGAACGAAGACACTTGTGTCAGTCCATTGCCAGCAAAATATTTACGTAACGGCGGACGTTTCCTCCCCTTGTAGCTCCACCAATAATAATGTCATAAATGAATGATGCACAAACTGATTATGTAATATGTGGCAGAGAGGGATGACAGCGCGGGACCCTTCCCAGAATCCCCTGCACACCGAAGGGCATAACTCCCACTGTGTCTTTATTTATCTATTCCGTTTTTGAATTCATAAATTCTCCCCCCCGGACTTTGTGCCCTCCGTGACTCGTCTCTCTGCACTCGCACGGGCAGGGTGATATGAGGGTGGTTACAGCGCTCCCAACGAGATAAATCGGATGAGCCCAGAGCCCAGAGTCGATATCGGCGCAATATCACTGGTGGCCTCCCAGATAAGAGGAGATGTAGGGGTAGGGTACAGGGTAGGAGAGGACAGGGACGCACAGGATAGGTCTTCCCTGATCTTCCCATCTACAGAGACCCTGTCAGGAGTCAGACATGCATCCCTCTCTAGAGCACAGGGCAGCTAACAGTGTTTTGGGCCTCTCCCATGCACACACGCACACGGATGATATTTCTGGGTGTCTCGGTCAACAACAACTCTTGACCGGGTAGACTATCTCCTTGAGTAAACCGAGATGGCGTTATCTAATCTGGGCTGGTTACAGGGATAATCTGCTGTCGGCGGCCCCTGGAGAACGTGCTGGAGAGAGGCAATCCAGAGGCTGTAAAATCCTCAACAGCGCTGTAAAAGAAGGTAATCTCTGGGTGACTCCCGTGTTGGAGCGATGTGACCAGGAAGTGGAGGACAGTTGGATTGATCGGGGCTGCGGAGGGGGAATTCTGCTTTGTTTGCGGGAAGCAAGGTGTGTGTGTAAAGGACCTTGCTCCTCGCCACTGGGATCAGCGTTTTGTACTTCCATTCTCTCCCTCTCTGACGGAGGTGTTGTGCCAAAGGCTGCGCGAGATAACCCAGCCGAGATAACCCAGCCGAGATAACCCAGCCGAGATGACACGCACTCCTGCCGTGAGCAGCATATGATACATCGGTGTTTTCGGATGCAATTCTAAAGAAAATCCCTCACTCCCTCTCTCCCTCTCTCTCTCCTGTACCTTGCAGACCCGGTCCACCTGCTCCTTCCACTGGTTGATGAAGCGCACACACTCCTCCAGGCTGCGCAGGTCCTGCAGGCTCTTCTGACGTGGGTTCTGGAGGGAGAGAGGGAGGGAGAGAGGGACAATGAGAAGGGGAGAGAGCATCTTATATATCTTTAGTGTCCTGTTGCTGTCTTGTGTCCGTGTCCCCCTGTCCCCCGTGAACTGTGGCCCACTGTGGCCCCGCGTTGCCCTGGGAGCCTTTGTCCAGTTTCTTAGCCCTGTTTGCTCTCCTCCAGTCCTCCCTTGCTCCCCTCTCCCCTGCTCTCTCCATTTCCCCAGCTGTTGCTCACTTCTCTGACTGCCTAGGGCCTACTCCTTTCTCCCCCATCTCTACCTCTCTAAACCTTCACCACCTTGTGCCCCCTCCCTCCCACACTTCCCTCTCTCTCTCTCCCTCGCTCTCTCTCTCGGTCATTACCTGCTGTCTACTGCTGTTCAGTTTGCGGCCGGGTTTGCTTGTGGGTGCCGAGCTGTGCGCCTGCAGTTCCTCATCCGTCACCTTCCAGCGCACAGCGCAGATCGTGTTGCTCTGGGGCGGTGGATCGTGCTCCCGCTGGGGAGAGTCCTGCACTGTGGAGAGAGAGAGAGAGAGAGAGAGAGAGAGAGAGATGGAGAGACAAAGGGAGAGGGGATGGAGAGTGGAAAATATAGGGAAGAGGGGGAGGGATGGGGGAGAGGTGAGAAAATGAAATGAGAGATGGGAGAGAGGGAGGGGGAGGAAGAGGGATGGGGGAATTGAAAGGGAGGAGAAGGAGAGGGGAGAAGATGAAAGGAGAGAGATGAGAGAGGGAGGGAGAAAATGGGAGAATGGAAAGGCAGAGAGGAGAGGGGGGATGAGAAGGGCAGAGGGGAGAAAATAGGAAAGGGCGGGAGGGAGAGGAGAGAGATGGAAGAGAGGAGATGGAGAGAGGGACGAGAGGGAGAAAAAGGAAGAGCGCCACAGATCAGTTAATACATGATCTCCTTAATTAATTCTGAATGAGCTGATAGAAAGAGATCTAGGTAGACAGATACAGATCTTTCCAATCGATCCCATTGAACCCCTTTTTTCTCATTTAAAGACAGTGCCAGAGTATTCACTCCATCGAGCAACACTTTCACATTCAGCCACTCAATCAATCGATCAGTCAATCAGCCAATCAATGTATCGCTCAATCTTACCATCCTGCGCAGTTTTGATAATGCCCTTCTTTCCGCGGGATAGTGTAGAGCTCATGGTGAAAGACCTGGAAGAGTGGACAGTTGCCGGTCAGAGGCATCAATGTATCAAAGACTGGGAAACAATAACAGTAATAACAATTATGAGTAGTATAATCGCCATCGTCCTGCATTTTGCGTCAGACAGCACGAACTTCCACAAAACTAATAAACCATTAACAGGCTGGGAGGCTAAGTAAACAGCTGCAGATAACAACCGCAATCAGCCAGCAAGACAAACGTTTTCAAACCCAGATTTAATAATGGAAACGGTCCCGCCCTCTAATGCTCGTAGTAAGAGCCGTTCATTGGGATCCGCTAAACAGGACGGGTCTGGGGCAGACATTTGGCACAAACACCCGAATACCAAATTTAATCATATGTATATTGTTACAATTATATGGAAACATGTGGCCTAATATCTACAGGCCTATTACACGGTTTTCCATACTGGCATTATAATCCTCACTTCAAAGCAAAACACACAAACATATTCAATATTTAAAATAAAAACAGCGCAATTTCTAGTTATGAAGTCCATAACATTTTGAAGGAAACGCATATTGTTTTCCAGACTAAAACGGACTATTGTGTAGATTTGTTTTTAGACGATTTAGCCTGTTCATCTTTCTCAAGGAACATCTATAGATCTACAGATTCATTTTCAACTGCAATCTTCGCATATGACAAAGTAGTAGTAGTAGTAGTAGTAGTAGTAGTAATAATAATAATAATAATAATAATAATCATAATAATCATAATAATAATAAATTAGTTAATTTGTTATTATTCATATTTATATGACATTCGACTTTATATAACACTGTTTTCCAAACGTTTCTTATATTTATGTTATTGTTTTTAAAGGCACCATATAGTTTCAGAGTATTTAATATATATTAAGTATTATATATAGATATGACCTATGGGACATTTAAATATACACCTTTGGAAAACATTATGAGACCACTTAACATTGATTTCTGAAACTGGAGTGGTCTCTTATTTTTTCCCAGAGCTGTATGTTCCCAAATGGTGAGATTAAAAGCATAATTTGCAACATGAGACGGGGGATAGACGGGGCACAGGTCGCAGTTCCCAAAATCAAGTCAAACAGTTCACTTTTACATCGTATTACAAATATTTTAAAGTCGATGGAATACGTGTCTGTGGGTTTTACCTCTTAAAAAACATATTTACAATTATTTTAGCCTTCTAGTCTGGAAACACACAAGCGTACTTTTCAATTTTAGTATTAGCATGCACACATATATTTGTCTTATAACTATTGTGTTCAATGTAAAACATTCTGTGTTTGTTCGAGGATAACAACTGTGTGTTAAAACTGACCAAATTACAACACAATAATGGGACAGATCAAATCAAAACTTTGACCCACCCATTAATAGAAAACTACAAACCTGCACATCAGTGGTTCCCAAACCGGTCCTGGGGGACCCCCTACCCTGCTGGTTTTTGTTCCAACCGAGCTCTCAATTATTTCATTGAACCCTTAATTGAAGTAACAATCTGCTTAGATTATACTTTTTAAATTGTGTAAGAAAATAGTTGTTTCTTCGATACGTTTTTTAATATAATTCTATACTTAGCTTAAAACCCCTACTGTTTAAAATAATTAAAAGTCTGATTTAGGAAATTATTAGTCAATTAAGGGTTCAATGAAGTAATTGAGAGCTCGGTTGGAACAAAAACCAGCAGGGTAGGGGCTCCCCCAGGACCGGTTTGGGAACCAGTGATGTACATCACAGCGGTTACATTTCTGATTAGAAGAAAGTGGCATCTTACTGAAAATGAAGCCGCAACTGAGTACAGCTCTGCAGTTTCTACCACAAAATTGTGTTACATTTAAGACATTCGAGTGTGAAAACAACCCATTTTAGCAACTGTAGACGCGATATAAAACATATGCATTAGATATACTATATGGCTGTATTAGATACACAATAGTGCGCATCCCGGCTGCAGGCGAGTCTCCCTACCCGAGTCCGGAGCTGGAGGCGCAGCGCTTCTTAGTGACGCTCCCGCGGCGCGCAAAGCTTTTTGTTGCGAAGACACGATGTCTGAACTTCGGACTTTTTTACAGCCCTGCATCTCTGTGGTTGCTTTACTGCACGATGGCGCAGATAACAGGGGTTGTGGCTCCCCTTGCGAGTCCTTCTCGGAAAGCTGCTGTGTTATAGAGAGGCGGAGGGGGGGGTGTCAGCTACCAAAACCAAAGAGGCCACCATCGGGTTAATTGCGTTTTCCCAAAAGCAAGATCCAATTAAAGCTCGTCCTTCCCGCTGCTCTGCGCTCTCGCTTTAGCAGCGTGTCAAAACATGAAGTGGCCCTTGACAAGAAATATATCTCCCCCTGGACGTCTCTGAATGGAAGGCGTTGGGGGTTTCTGTCATGTAATGGAAGTGAACCAACTGTCTCCTTGTGTTGCATGTAAACAGAGGAAACAGCAGGGGCCCCTGGCGTGTCCACTCTGGCACCGGAGGCGGGGGCCACAGTGAACAGGTGTACATCCAGGCGACAAGACAAACACACAAGCAAGTCTAATCAACCCCACAAAATGATTGGGTCAGGCCCAGGTGCCCCTCACTGGATACAGGGTCTCAGATTGATCCGGGGGTCAGTGCCTGGGCACCCTGACTGCACCCTGATTGGCACCGGTCCCGGACTCATCCAGCCCTGTTGCCTGTGGTGGCCTAGTCGACAGCACTGAGCCGCAGAAATCCTCTTTTACTGCCTCTTTATAACGAGGAAGAAGTAACATGTTTATTACAAACACTCAACACAGGTAAATTCTCAGGATCCCTTTTGATTTCTTCCAAATAAATTTGATGGGAAGTGCCTACTATTCGTCCGAACTCATTTGCATACACAGGTTTAGCACATGCATTGTAAATAACACAAGCCTGAGTAACAGTGCCGTCGCTGTGTTTGATGCGTTGATTGCTGCTGGTCCGCCAACTCCAGGCAACAGTCCTTAATGAAATGGATGCTTGCTAAAACACACACAAAAAACAGATAAAACAGAGCCTAAATACCCGTTCATTTCATTATAAAAGACTACTGTTGTGAGTTGTGTGCTTGATTAACAACAACAATATTAATAACAATAATTAAACAAATGCACACTAACGCCAGCGGCTAAAGGTCTGGGTTGCATGACGCTATATATTCCTGTAATGGGTGTGTACACCTATTTCTTGTGTGCAGTTTCGTAATCTCCTTGACACCGTGTGTGAGTTAAGTAAGGCCGGTGTGGCATTATATATAACATGGCATGAATAGAGCAGAGTTGGTGAAATGGGTGAGAGGTGAACGGCTACCTGCGGGCAAAGCTGAGCTGTGATTTATAACCCCCATTAATGGAGATCATTTTTCTGCTTCAAGCGAAGCAATCTCAGAAGGTGTGGGGGAGAATTTATGCACCAATAAATTAATTAATGCAAATGGAAAGGTGTGTTTTTTTTTGTATTTGGTCATTATACTAAGGGGAGGGAAGTCAAACAAAATGGACGAATACCAGAAACAATTACACCTTTCTCTTTCTCAGTCAAATCTAAACTGATCTCGATTATTAAACATATCTGTCTGTTGGTCGGCTGTAGGGGATTATTAAACAGTTTCTTGAGAATGAAAACCATGAATTAATTCAGGGAAAGTTGCTGCAAACTTCAGAGATGTTAGTATGATAACAAGATTCAAGGTTTGCCTGTTGAAAATGTAGATAATCACTTTTAATTAATTTACACACTGGCAGAGCGCCTAATTGCGTTTATTAACCCTTCAATTAATTTATATCATAACAAACATTTAAAAATGGGAAAATAACGCACTCAAACAATAACACAAGGTCGGACATTTTAAAATCACTTTATAATTTTAATGTATTTTTAAAACCCGTGTCACCATTTTGTGACCAGGACAGTGATATTTTGAAATGTAACTATTTCCAATGAGAAAACGGGCGATTTTTGTGTGTTTTCGTTTACATAAGTAAAAAAAAATAAAGAAAAAAGAAAATGAATCCAAATTAACATTTATTTTAAAGTAATAGAAAAATAACTACAAAAGATTTAGAAGTCTAGTTTTTCGAGATTTACAATTATACTGTATTTACAGTATACTACTGTATACTATACTCACTTCTAATTTGTTTGTAGTCATTTTGGTATTAATTTAGTTTAAATACATGTTAATTTGGATTCATGTTTTTTTTTCTGACTTTATGTGAACAAAAAGACACACATTCGCCCGTTTTCTCATTGGAAGTAGTTACATTTCTAATGATCTCTCTCCTGGTCACAAAAGCAAGGTTTGTGGGGAATAATAGACATTTTATATACTTTTGAGGCATAAGCAATTAGGAAATTAAAAAAAAAAATGTTACACGGTGTTATCAGAGTCCAGCGCTGTCTCTGACGCCACACCTGGAAACTAATGTGTGTGTTTATTTATACTGTCACAGTTACACTTAAGACAAAAATATTCAATACTTTACACCTATTACGTAAAAGTCTGTAAAATATTATGACACAATGCAAAGATCGAGTGCGAGTTGTAGAAACATTTCCATCATATGTACCCTTTACATTTACCACGGATTTGTATATCTTTATTTGGTGTTATATCCGCCGTGAATAAATAGTATAGGATTCAATTCATGATATGTACCACGCTGTACCCTAGGATGTCAAATTGTACCATCAATACTTTTTGTGCCATGGTATGTTGTTATATATACTGTAGTATACTATGAAGCATTTATATTACTGTTGTTGTTGTTGTTGTTGTTGTATGTATTGGCCTATACGGTATTAAACCAAGGAATACTATAGCACGTACGCTTTCTCCCTTTCTCACAAAACGATCAATTTCTCACAACTACTTTTCTAAGCACGTTGCTAAATTTGCTTGTCGGAGAAAATACACAACGTACGTACAAATAATAATAATAATAATAATAATAATAATAATAATAATAATAATACACAAACACGTCTGACGTCAATGTTGCTTTAGAACAGTAGAACGTTAAGCAAAAGCTTTCCGTGTTCTTTTTTTAATTGGAGTTCTTTTAGAATATAATATGCTTATTTATTTGTATTTTTATAACTGTAACTAGCTCGAGTCTTTCTTGGCACACGCCTGCACCCCCTTGGCAGGCGCACCGTTTGATCTAGACCAAATCCCGCTGATTTTAACTTACCTAATTAGCTATCTTGATCATTGATGCTGCAGATCTAGTG
Organism: Amia ocellicauda; assembly: GCF_036373705.1. NCBI lineage: Eukaryota > Metazoa > Chordata > Actinopteri > Amiiformes > Amiidae > Amia > Amia ocellicauda. The sequence goes on from NC_089863.1 coordinate 4,919,589, forward strand.
TTACAGCACAGAGTTTCACTGAGGCAATCATTTTTAACGAACCTCTCGCTACAGATGCAAACACACCGCCACCGTGTTTTAATGAGACAGGTAAGGTGGATTTGGACTGTGCAGTTAAACTAGCGAGAAGAACAAACTCATACAGCCAGCCAGCCATCTGGTTTACACGGACGCCTATTAGGGCCACTTTGGGAGTGTTTTGATTTATTTTTCTTCTCTCAAAGACCCGGGGGGGTTATAATCTGAGAAAAAAGTCAGAATTGTACACGAGGTACCGCTGTAAAGTTAGCCTGACCTTTGATATTAATTTGATATTTGATATTGGACTCGCCCTGCCCGACAGGAATGAGAAGAGCTGCGTCTCCCCAAGCAGGACGGCTAGAGATGTCATCCAGTTTCACAAGAAGAGGACCAGTCGTGTTGTTTCACAGCCTTGGTTTTAATTGTGAATCTTAAAAAATAGTTTGAGAAGAACAATAACATCGCACATACATGTATACATACATATACATAAATATATACATGTATATGTATGTATGTATGTATGTATGTATGTATGTATAGCCTATACATGCATTTGTAGATATGTGTGTATAATATAGGCTATATTATATACACATATGTTCGTGTGTGTCTGTGTGTGCATTCCACAAATTAACGATAATGTCTAACACAGTACTTATTTACCTCTTTTTATCCAAATACGGTTTGAAAACGAGTACATGCGTCTCTTTTCCTTTCTTTATGTACTGATGTATGGGGGGCAGGGCACGACATCTGTTTAAAAACAATACAATTCTTCATAAGGTTCAACAGAGAAACCATTCACTACTAGTAAAGCCATGTCACCAGTGCCGTCTGTGTGCATATATGTGGTGTGATGTATAGTATACCGTTTCCCACAAATTATTGGTAGGATTCACATGTGAACGAGGGCTTGTGAAACACTGCACAATTGGACTGCTGAACATTATAGTTGGTTTGGACACTTTAACTGCTGTTGGGGGACATAAAGCCACAACCAGGGTCAGTCTAAGTGATTTTTCAAAAATGATTGTTAAGATTCACAATTAAAACCAAGGCTGTGAAACAACACGACTGGTCCTCTTCTTGTGAAACTGGATGACATCTCTAGCCGTCCTGCTTGGGGAGACGCAGCTCTTCTCATTCCTGTCGGGCAGGGCGAGTCCAATATCAAATATCAAATTAATATCAAAGGTCAGGCTAACTTTACAGCGGTACCTCGTGTACAATTCTGACTTTAACTTTAGATACACATTTCATGTAATCGTCCTTAAAACAGTTAGTATGCAAGCAAGCTACTATACAGCAATAATAATAAGCATAATACACTAATCTTAGAATCCCTTTCTCTTGTGCTTGTTTTTCTTCAGTTTATTTCTTCGTACAGTTTCTTTTTTGCGCTGGGTTGATGCTCTTTTTTCCGCCATTATACTTTAGTCGCGTTGCAATCATTAAATATGTTTTCTTTTATTCTGCTACACCAGATGGCAGGTTTCTGTCTAGACTAGATCACACATAACATCCAATCTGACAACTGATCACTGTGATCATTTATGAAAATCAATACTAGAACATAAATTAGAAAATATTCAATTTATCAATTATTCGTTTCTGATAGGCCGTTTATGTCGCTTATGCCTGTGAATATATCGATCCTCTCATCGGAACTGGTTTTCATTTATAGGCCGCTGAGCAACAGTGTGGCGCCCTCTACTGGACACCGAGGGCAAGTGCTGGGGTTTTCTGTGAATTATTAAGGACCTACACTTTATTCATCCTGTTGTGCTGCATGTTACCTCACTACTCCTTTGCAACTCGCTGTGGGATGTTGTGAGTAATACAGTCACACCAGACAGTACCTGCGTGTGTCGGAGACCGGTAGGGTTTTGTGTACAAGAAAGAAAGAGATTAAAGCAACTCTGAATGCCAGCACTTGTTTTTATTATTATCATTCTTGCAGTTCTGTAGTGACATCATTCCTTAAGCATATCCAGTTATAAGAAACACATTTTAATCAAAATATATATGTGTGTGTGTCTGTGTCTATGTATATTAATAGATGCCCCAAAGCCTATCTCTGTTGCCTCTAATGAAACTCGACCCAGGGTGATACAGCACTGCCATTTTGTCCTGGTTCAGACTCCTGTGTATCATTCCCTCTCCTTGTGCTTCTATGAACACGTGTGGGCGCTTGTTGATGACATCACTGCTGCCCGGACGTTAATAACTCACCCTGTTGTAAGCAGTTTTGTAGATCCTACGCTACAGGCGTGTGCTGGTTTTTGAGTACCCGGTGAAATATGGGAAATAATGCTGTCTTTAACTAATGACAGCGGAGCAGGAAGTCTGCCTGGGAAGGCTCGTACTCGGGGAGGTGGTGTGTCCCAGCCTGGGCCGAGGGGGCCGGGTAGGGGGTGCGCTTTAGCTCCAGCTCTGAAAGAATTGCTTGAAAATGACCGTCTCTCGGCCCTGAGGTATGATTTCCACCTGCACAGAGAGAAAGAAAGAGAGAGAGGGCAATTAATCCAGGAGACAATTCAATAAATTACATTAATTTCAGCAGGACAAGGATGTCACTTTTGGGGGGCCGGGGTGGGGCAGCACACCTGTGTTTTGAGGGGGTAGTTCATCTGCTTTATGAAGTCATCGGCCATCTTCAGGGCGGCCTTCTTCTCCTCCACATTGGCGCCGCTTCCTGGACAACAGAGAGACACAAATGCAGCTTTGACACACTGAGCACTGGATCCGGCACATACACACGGCTCAGACACACTGGGATTTGTGTGTATCTGTCTGTCCGTATCACACTGGTTGCCCTGACCCTGAGTTCCTCACACAGAGCCCTTTATCAGCCCTACCTGCAACCCCTGAACAGGACAGAGCTCTAAATCCCGCCCAGGCTATACAAGATATACAGACAAACTGAGGAGGAATGAGCGGGCGGATATGAACACGGCACGTATGGTTTGTTTCTCTCTCAGGCACAGAACAAAAGCAGTACAGCCAAACCAGACCCTTATCCCTGGGAGATCTCCATCCCTCACCTTTCCAGATGAAGATCTTGCCGTTGGAGCCACTGTCCAGGATGAAGCAGTCGTCCTTCTGCAGCAGGTCCTTGGCCAATGGGGTCTTGTCTGACACCTTGGTCAGCTTCATGGTGCCCGTGGCGTCCGACACCTAAGGAGCACAGATATGACATCACAGCCACGGCGTCTATGTAAATGTGACTTCACAGCTATGGCCTGTGCCCAGATATGACATCACGGCTTTAGCTCCTGCATGCATTTTACATCACCACTGCAGCTTCTGCCCAGATATGACATCACAACCACAGCCCCAGCCCAGATATGACATCACAACCATAGTGTTTGCTGTGAATATTATGTGACGAATAAAGTCTGTGCAAGAATGTTACAACACAACAGCACTGCTACAAAAACAATCTGTGGTTTAGTTCATGCACAAACACTGCTTTTAATCTCTGCTTTGTAAAAACAACTGCCTACACAAGCACAACATGACGTCTACAGCCAAAACACTGCAGTAATAACTCTGCACAGTTACTGCAGGAAAACTCTCTCATACAGACGTGCTCAAATGTGTTGGTACCCTTACAGCTCATTGAAATAATGCTTAATTCCTCCTGACAATGAAATTAAAAGCTATTGCATCTTGTACACATGCATGCCTTTGGTATGTCATAGAATAAAGCAAAGAAGCTCTGAAAAGAGATTAATTATTACTCATTCTACAAAGATATTCTAAAATGGCCTGGACACATTTGTTGGTATTCCTTAGAAAAGATAATAAATACTTGGATTATAGTGATATTCCAAACTAATTAGTCTCTTTAATTAGCATCTTGTAATCAGTCATTCAGCCTATTTCAATTTAAGAAAGTAGTCACTGTGCCGTTTGGTATCATTGTGTGCACCACACTGAACATGGACCAGAGAAAGCAAAGGAGGGAGTTGTCTGAGGAGATCAGAAATAAAATAATAGACAAGCATGGTAAAGGTAAAGGCTACAAGACCATCTCCAAGCAGCTTGATGTTCCTGTGACAACAGTTGCAAATATTATTAAGAAGTTGAACTGTGGAACTGAAGCCAACCTCCCTGGGTGGCCCAAACTGCCTGTTAACAGGTGCAGACGTCTCACTGAGAGCTACAGAAAACATTTGATTGCAGTGATTGCCTCTAAAGGTTGTGCAACTAAATATTATGTTGAGGGTCCTATCATTTTTGTCTGTGCCATTTTCATTTGTTTTATTATTTACAATATTATGTAGAAAAACAAAATCAGAAGCAAAGTCTGATTTCTATTAAATATGGAATAAACAATGGTGGATGCCAATTACTTTTGTCAGTTTCAAGTTATTTCAGAGGAAATTGTGCATTCTTCATTTTTTGTGGAGGGGTACCAACAAATTTGAGCACGTCTGTAAATGAACTGGTCTGGATAGTTGCCCACCTTGTACAGGGAGGCGGTGCTGGATGCGTCGGCCTGGCTGTCCTCCTCGGGTGTGCTCTCCTTCAGCGCTGGCATTGGGCCCAGGACCTGTCAAACACAGCGACAGGAGGACATTTGTGAAGACAATTTAGGGTGCAGTAGAGTACAGTGACAGTGCAGTACAATGTAGTACAGTGACATTGCACTAGAGTGTAGTAAAGTGCAGGAGAGAGTAGTACAGTACAGTGACAATGCAGTAGAGGGGAGTAGGGTGAGTACAGTAGAGTGTAGTAGGCTGCAGTAGAGGGCAGTAGGGTGAGTGCAGTAGAGAGTAGTACAGTACAGTGACAATGCAGTAGAGGGCAGTAGGGTGAGTACAGTAGAGTGTAGTAGGCTGCAGTAGAGGGCAGTAGGGTGAGTACAGTAGAGTGTAGTAGGCTGCAGTAGAGGGCAGTAGGGTGAGTGCAGTAGAGAGTAGTACAGTACAGTGACAGTGCAGTAGAGGGGAGTAGGGTGAGTACAGTAGAGTGTAGTAGGCTGCAGTAGAGGGCAGTAGGGTGAGTGCAGTAGAGAGTAGTACAGTACAGTGTCAGTGCAGTAGAGGGGAGTAGGGTGAGTACAGTAGAGTGTAGTAGGCTGCAGTAGAGGGCAGTAGGGTGAGTACAGTAGAGTGTAGTAGGCTGCAGTAGAGGGCAGTAGGGTGAGTGCAGTAGAGAGTAGTACAGTACAGTGACAGTGCAGTAGAGGGGAGTAGGGTGAGTACAGTAGAGTGTAGTAGGCTGCAGTAGAGGGCAGTAGGGTGAGTGCAGTAGAGAGTAGTACAGTACAGTGTCAGTGCAGTAGAGGGGAGTAGGGTGAGTACAGTAGAGTGTAGTAGGCTGCAGTAGAGGGCAGTAGGGTGAGTACAGTAGAGTGTAGTAGGCTGCAGTAGAGGGCAGTAGGGTGAGTGCAGTAGAGAGTAGTACAGTACAGTGACAGTGCAGTAGAGGGGAGTAGGGTGAGTACAGTAGAGTGTAGTAGGCTGCAGTAGAGGGCAGTAGGGTGAGTGCAGTAGAGAGTAGTACAGTACAGTGACAGTGCAGTAGAGGGGAGTAGGGTGAGTACAGTAGAGTGTAGTAGGCTGCAGTAGAGGGCAGTAGGGTGAGTGGCAGTGCAGTAGAGAGTAGTACAGTACAGTGACAGTGCAGTAGAGGGCAGTAGGGTGAGTACAGTAGAGTGTAGTAGGGTGAGTGACAGTGCAGTAGAGTGCAGTAGGCTGCAGTAGAGTGTAGTACAGTGACAGTGCAGTAGAGTGCAGTACAGTGCAGGGGTTGGTTACCTTCAGCATCTCCGGCGGCTCCTCCCCCTCACAGACGGCGGTGATCTTGGCTTTGCCGTGTTTCTCGGTGTCGCGGATCAGCGCCGCCAACTCCGTCATCTTCTGCTTCTCAAACATGTTGGCCTGCGAGCCGCTCCACGACACGATGGACTGCGGACAACACACATTTCACACACTGTCACTGACCTGCATAACACACACACTACACTACACTATAGAGCTGTCTGCGAAGGTTTGAACATTCGAAGGTTCGTTTGGTCTCCAGACAATCACATCAATTGCTTTCTCTTGTTGATACAAATTGAGTGTCTGAATACTGTAGCGTGCCAACGCACCAGATACAGGGTTAATGGGGTAAAGGCGGTGAGGTGGGCAGGAGCGTAGGGAGAGGCGTAAACTGTGAAGGGAGGCGGAACAACGAGTCAGTGTCAGTGAGACCTGTGTGCGCTGCAGTAATAATTAATACAACAATTTACTGTTGCACCTGCAATGATGAGGTGGTTCTACTCCTTAAACAATAGGATATATTCATCAAGGGTTTTACACCAATTCGCTATTTCCAACACTTTTCCCTTATTGAATGAAATACAAATGAAAGTTAATATACATAATTCACCGTGCACAGTTTATTATGAATACTTTTACTTGAAAGTTAACATGTTTCATGCAAGAAAAATCAATATAAACCGTGCGCTTATAAAAAATAAATAAAAACATGATTACTATTCGAGATAAGTTATTTTAAACTGCAAGGGGATGTTTTATTTTGTTAAATGGATTGCCTGTACAACACAAGAGTATGCTGGTCATTCAAAACGATACACTAGTAGCTAGTATGATGTCATCAATAAATTATGCAAATTAACATCAACGAAGCTTCAAACCTTCGGTTGGTAATGTGTTCCGAACCTTCGAAGGTAAAAATGTTCCCTTTGGGACAGCCCTACTACACTACACACACACACACTACACACCTCTCCCAGGTCCAGGATGAAGCAGTCGCCCTTGTTGAAGCTGGCCCAGCTCAGCTCCACCTCTCTGGCTCGGATCTTCTTCTTGCCCTTGATCTGGTAGAGTCTCTGCACCGCCGCCCCCCCCTGGCTCTTCCGGAACCCGGACTCCACCCCCCCATCCTGCGAGAGACGGGGACACACGAGGGGTCAGGTGGCACACAGACAGCACGGACCCCTGACCCCCTTGGCCTTCCTCTCTCCCTCCCAGCCCACCTTGTATGTGACCCCACGGGGGAACAGCTGCATGAACTCGCGTGACTCGAAGCCCTGTGTCTCGCGGTGCTGGATCGGGTCACCGCCCAGGAAGTCATCCAGCTGCGTGGCCAGCATGGCACAGGCCACCTGCTCGTCCCGGGACGACTTCTCACCTGCGGACAGATGCACACACAGACGGACACGCTGTCACAGACTGGGATTACACTCCACACAGACACAGAGACACACAGGGACAGGGACAGAGACAGAGAGACACAGGGAAAGACACACACAGACACACAGAGACAGAGACCCAGGGACAGACACAGATACACACACATGGACACAGAGATACACACAGGGACACACACAAGGACAGAGACAGACACATGGACACACACAGAGACACAGGGACACAGAGACACAGGGAAAGACACACAGGGACACACACAGGGACAGACAGTGACACAGGTTCAGAGAGACAGACAAAGAGACACAGGGACATAGAGACATAGACAGACAGGCACAGACACAGAGAGACAGGGAAAGACACACAGGGACATAGAGACATAGACAGACAGGGACAGACAGGCACACAGTGACAGACACAGAGACACAGGGAAAGGCACACAGGGACACACACAGGGACATAGAGACATGGACAGACAGAGACACAGGGAAAGACACACAGGGACAGACAGAGGGACACACAGACAGACTGACCGATCCACATGTGCAGGCTGCAGCCACCCTCCTTGCCCTTGTTGCTCAACACCAGGTAGGCGTCCCCATTGAAGAAGGCACCCAGCTCCTTGGCGGGCAGCGGAACGGCCTTCATCTTCTCCACTCGCCAGGCGTGCAACCCGGGCTCGTGGGCACTGGGGCCGAACTGCCCCGGACTGGCCTTCAGTGGCTGCATCCTGCCCCGGGGAGAGGGAGGAGAGAGAAGAGGGGATGGGGAGAGTGGGAGTGGGACAGCAAGAGGGGGAGACGTGGGGCAGGAGAGAGAGAGAGAGAGAGAGAGAGAGAGAGAGAGAGAGAGAGAGAGAGAGAGAGAGAGAGAGAGAGAGAGAGAGAGAGAGAGAGAGAGAGAGAGAGAGAGAGAGAGAGAGAGAGAGAGAGAGAGAGAGAGAGAGAGAGAGAGAGAGAGAGAGAGAGAGAGAGAGAGAGAGAGAGAGAGAGAGTCTTTAGTCTTTCAGGACTGGCTGCCTGAGCAGATCGCTGAGAGAAGCAGTGCAATTAAAACCTGTCGGCACAAGCCCGCGCACAACACAGACAACACACGGGCCGGGCTCATCCGAGGAGACAGCACAGGGAGGGACTGCAGACAAGTCCCCTCACGCCCGCCCGTGTCTCACACACACACACACACACACTCAGTCGCTTTTTCTTCCGCTGGATCAGATTTAGTTCTAGTTTTTGCTTCTTCTTTTCCAGTCCTCACGAAAAAAAACACCGACACACAAGCAACATGAAGCCCAACTGTGGAACGACAAGCCGGAGCTGCAGCCGGAAAACTGACTGCACTGGACTGCACTGGACTGCACTGGACTGCACTGGACTGCACTGGACTGCACTGGACTGCACTGGACTGCGAGAGGCTGTTAGAGGCTGTTAGAGGCTGCGAGAGCTTCTGCTGTGCAACAGGGGGTGGCTCACATGTTTGTATCTGGGGTCGTGGGGGAGCAGAGGGAGCTCAGTCCGGCAGAATGGGTCACTCTGGCTGGGAATCTTCAGACCTGGGGGGGAAGGGTTACACCAGATGGAAAAAGGAAGATGCATTAGACCAGTTGGGTACGGTGTCCAGGGAGGCTCACACTCACCTCCGCTGCTGGGCTCCCGGCACAGTGTGATCTGGGCCGAGCTGGGATATACGGCACCGCGCTGTACCGTACTGGGCGATACTGCAGCTCTCCCAAGCTATTCTCCACCGTGCTATACCCCACCGTGCTGTGCTGCGATGCAGGGGATGGGGGGAGGCAGACGAAACCCGGTGACAGTTCCCCTGTGTGTTTTCAGCGAAACGGCACAGACCACAACCACAGGATGGTGTCGATGCCCGTGTGGTGGGCCATGCGGGACACATGATCAGATCTGAACTGGAGCAGACAGGTGTTTGTGGGGTGGCAGGGTGCATGCTCTGGGGAACAACGCTATACATATATATGATCAGTTATATCAGTTGATTTTGGGTCCCGTCGCTGCAAGCAAACTTTTCATTCCCTGCACTTTGGCATTTGTGAATGGATGATTTACGTATTTATTTATGTAATGTCGCTCTATTCATTTTCTTTTTCAACGTTTTGACATCCTGGATCGGGACTCTCTGTGCTGTATCGCGGTTCAGCACAGGAAACGTTGCGCACGTCCATGCGCAATCACGAGGTGCTAACCACCCCCCGCAGACAGTTATATATATACATATATATACACATCACCGTCAATTTTTAAGCCGTGAAAACAGCTGTTGGGCGAGGATGTCAAAAACACGAAATGTAGCAGCTAAAAACCTACCAATCGCCTCCGCCAACGGTTGAACAGACGTGCATTTTGGGTTCTGTCTGGGGAACCGCCCTAAGTGGAAATTAAATTATTTTGTTTTGTTTGGGGATTTATTTTTAACACTTATCCATGGAGACGAGGGTGAGTCACCTTCCTGCCACGACTAGAAGTAAAAATTGACTTAATCCACCCAGTTAATGTCCTGATCAGGCAGAAGTCGGGGTTACCGCAGGTTTTGCGCTAAGGGTTGCGCAGGGTTATGTTTTATTCAGCAGAGCAGTTGCCCATGACCAGAACACACTCAGTGTACACCTGGTAATTTACTTACTAGCTGGCACGGTATGAACACGGTGACCTGATATGCACCTGAAGTCCCCAGACTGCAAAACCAGCAACTGAACCGGCTCCGAGAACAGGCGCAAATTGCTCCGGGAATTCGCAACCACGCACAGGATGTGTCACAATATCACGCAAACCTGCAGAAGCTGCTAATTGGAAATCCATTTCTTTTCCAAAGGTACAGGCACCCAATCTTTCCCACACCCTCTGCATAAACAGCTCCCAGGCTCTGCATCTCGCCTCTCTCCCGGACTGCGCTAATTAACAGCTTACAGCGTTAGGTGAGGAATTGGTTCAACCTCTCTATAGCCCCTGTCACACAAAAAGCCACATTCATTTTGCCGATACAAGCACACACACATGAATGAATGAATACATGTTTTTCCCCTCCATATATCCAGCTTCTTCTATACTGCCAGCTCACAGTCCTGCACCCTTAACCCAAAACCTGTTGACAGAAATGCGGTTCTGCCGGTAACTGGAGAGCTCCCCGCTGCCCTCACCCCACCTTACAGGTGAAAATCAATCCCCTGGTCCTTTTGTAGGCGCTAATAGGCCAATTTAGTGTAAAGCACACTGCAATCATTACCCTGAGAAAGAACAGTACAGAGAGATATTTATCACTGATGTTTTTGTAATACTTATTCTGATCAGGCCACAGAGAGCAAGACAGACAGAGTGAGTTTTGCTGGTCTGTACAGAGAGAGAGAGAGAGAGAGAGAGAGAGAGAGAGAGAGAGAGAGAGAGAGAGAGAGAGAGAGAGAGAGAGGGGGGGGGGGAGAGTAAATGGAGAAGAAGGCTCAATCCCTACCTTGCGGAGTTCAGGGAGCTGGCGAGGATGGGCAGAGCTGGCAGACTGGAAGGCAGACAGGCTGGCAGGCAGGGTGACTTCTTACAAACTTCCTGTCTTTATTTATTCTGTCAAAAGGAAAAGAAAAAAGAAAAAAAACGCAAAGGCCAGCCCCCTTGGCCCCAGCCCACAGGGAGGGAGGCAGAGAGAGAGAGAGAGAGAGAGAGAGAGAGAGAGGAAGAGAAGGTAGAGGGAGGAGAGTTTTCTCACTCCTTCCGTGCTGCCGACTATGTATATAACTCTGTGGGCAGCAGGCACAAAACGGAGCACACCCTAACACGCACCGTTTATCCAATGCATTCTTGTCCGTTTGTCAAGTTTATTTTCAGGAAACCGCAACTTCCCCTTTAAATTGTGCGAAGGGACGGAGAACGGGAAACAGAACACACGCCTAGAAAGATGCAAACGGCCAAACAAGCCATGACAAATGAAATATATATTTTAAAAACATGTCGAAAAGCGTGCCCCTGTTCTCTTTCAGCCCCGTTTGGTGCTGGTATTGGGTTGCTGTTGTTTTTCAGTCTGCACATATGTATTCTTCTTCTTCTTCTTCTTCTTCTTCTTCTTCTTCTTCTTCTTCTTTTGCAGGAAATCTCTGCAAAGGAAACCGTGCCGATGCCTAGGGGCTCTTTTCTCCCGTTGTGAGCATGCGCAAACCCGAGCCCTAGGCACACAACGACACACCCCACATTGCACACCCAAATGAGCTGTTGGTTCGTTTTGTTATTGGAATCTGGAAGTGTCGTGTCCCTCAGAGATCGTTAATCACAGTTGTAGTCGCTTGGTAAGGTAGTGTGAGGCTGTGTGTGGGGGGCTGCGGCTCACAGTGAGTCATATTGTGCAAAACCACCAGACTAGAAGAACAGGAAGTGTGCCCACCCCCACAACACACACACACTTACACACACACACACACACTTACATACACACTTACACACTCACTCACAGACAGACACACTTACACACACACACACACATACACACACACACACACACACTTACATACACACTTACACACTCACTCACAGACAGACACACTTACACACACACACTTACACACAGACACACTCACACACACACACTTACATACACACTTACACACTCACTCACAGACAGACACACTTACACACACACACACTTACCCACACACACACACACACACTTACACACAGACACACTCACACACTCACACACAGACACACTTACACACACACACACATACACACACAGACACACTTACATACACACTCACTCACTCACAGACAGACACACACACACATTCACACAGACACACTTACACACAGACACACTTACACACACACACACAAACACACACACACTCACAGACAGACACACTCACACACACACTCACAGACAGACACACACACACATTCACACACAGACACACTTACACACACACACACATACACACACAGACACACTTACATACACACTCACTCACTCACAGACAGACACACACACACATTCACACAGACACACTTACACACAGACACACTTACACACACACACACAAACACACACACATTCACACACACACACACACACTCACAGACAGACACACTTACACACAGACACACTTACACACACACACACACACACACAGACACACTCACTCACAGTCACACACACAGACACACTTACACATTCACTCACAGTCAGACACACTTACACACACACACTCACACACAGACACACTTACACACATATTCATACTTACACACACTCACTCACAGACACACTTACTCACACACACACACACACTCACACACACAGACACACTTACACACTCACAGACACTCACACACAGACACACTCACACACTTACACACTCACACACACACAGACTGACACTTACACACACAGACACACTTACACACTCACACACAGACACACTCACACACACACACTCACACACAGACACACACACACTCACACACAGACTGACACACTTACACACACAGACACACTTACACACTCACACACAGACACACTCACACACTTACACACATACACACACACTCACAGACGCACACTCACACACAGACACACTTACACACACACTCACAGACACTCACTCACACACAGACACACTTACACACACACTCACAGACACTCACTCACACACAGACACACTCACACACTTACACACATACACACACACTCACAGACGCACACTCACACACAGACACACTTACACACACACTCACAGACACTCACTCACACAGACACACTTACACACATACACACACACTCACAGACGCACACTCACACACAGACACACTTACACACACACTCACAGACACTCACTCACACACAGACACACTTACACACATACACACACACTCACAGACGCACTCACACACAGACACACTTACACACACACTCACACACACACTCACACACAGACACACTCACACACACTCACACACAGACTGACACACTTACACACACAGACACACTTACACACTCACACACAGACACACTCACACACTTACACACATACACACACACTCACAGACGCACACTCACACACAGACACACTTACACACACACTCACAGACACTCACTCACACACAGACACACTTACACACACACTCACAGACACTCACTCACACACAGACACACTCACACACTTACACACATACACACACACTCACAGACGCACACTCACACACAGACACACTTACACACACACTCACAGACACTCACTCACACAGACACACTTACACACATACACACACACTCACAGACGCACACTCACACACAGACACACTTACACACACACTCACAGACACTCACTCACACACAGACACACTTACACACATACACACACACTCACAGACGCACTCACACACAGACACACTTACACACACACTCACAGACACTCACTCACAGACACACTTACACACATACACACACACTCACAGACGCACACTCACACACAGACACACACACACTCACAGAGTTTCCCTATAGTTCAGTGCAGGAAAAGCAGTAGAAATGCACATTAGTGCTTGTATGTAAGCGAATGGGGCCTATATTTGTCAGTACTGCACACACAGCTACAGGAAACCTTATTTATTTATTTTTTGGCAGACACCCTTATCCAGGGAGACTTACAGGAAAAGTGCAGCAATACATTCAATGATATTGAGCTTTTGACATTGAAGCACTAGGAACTTTGTTTCAAAATTAGTTTGGCTTATCAGACCCTGAAAGCAGAACACGACTGGGGAACAGAGACTGACTGGGCTGCAGTTGTGTAACCCTCGATCCTCACCATGTCTCAGTACCCCACAGTGCCCCGTCACTTCTTTAAAGACACCCTTTGTGTCTGCAGTGAAACGCAGGCAGAGGCTTAATCCTTAAGGTTAGGGGACTGGAACTTATTTCACATGCAAGTTCTGCATGTTGCTCTACAGGCTTTATTTCCATCTGTTTCTATCAATTTATTCAACTATGTATCCATCTCTGTGCCTCTCTCAATCTCTCTAAGCATTTGTGCATCTGTCTGTCCATTCATCCACCCATCAACGTATCTATTAAATTAGGTTTTCTGATCTGTAAAAGGTTTAAAATCACTTTCAGTTCCTTACAAAAAAAGATCCTCACATCAGAGAGGAAAAAACATCCATAGAGACAATACATCTCTGGTGAATTCGGACTGCTGCAGCTGGTGGAGTCTGGGTGTGTGGCTGTACCAGGGAACGGCTTTGGGTGCTGGTTGGTATGGAGGGTCCAGTTGATAATCAAGCAGCTCAGGAAGGTACAGCACAGATCTTCAGTACAGATTTTGCCGAAAACACTCAAAATCAGACGTATGACCTTCGCATCAGATCAAACCAGGAACTGTTTCCATGTCTGTGGACGGCCCCCCCGCCCCCACACCCCCCTTCTCTAAACTTCACAGGAGAGCAGAAAAGCAGAGCAAGCCACACCAGAGATGTAGTAAAACTTTTATTTTATTTAATTTCTCAATTCCAAAAAACAAACAAACAAAAACGAACAAAATCGAACAGATAACGATTCAATTTCTATACAGTTGCGAATTTCCTCTAGAATTTTTTTTTGTTTTTTATTTCTTCCCCCCCCCCACAAACCCCATCCAGTCTGCACTCACACACAATCGTCACAAACTCATTCACACGCAGATGTAGACTCGCTAGCCCACTCTGGACGCACACACACACACACACACGTTGCAGCCAGGAGTCAGGCAAGGGGGGGAAAACCAAAAGAAAAAAAAAAAAAAAAAAAATGTACAAAAATCTGAAAATGGAGCTCAACCGAAGCCCCGGCACCCCCCGAGCTGTCGGAGACCAGTGCTTTGCGAAGCGCGATCGGAGACCGTACCATCACTGCTGTACCCTCCCGCCTCCGGGGGCGAGGAGACGTCCACGAAACGGGAGTCTCTCCCCCCCACGAGCTTTATCAACCGGGAGAGATCTTTTGATACATCTCAACGACAGGAAATAAAATCACTAACGCACAAAAAAAAAAACCAAACAGATTTGATCATAAAGGATCTAGCAAATGCAAGAAGGTTTATGTATATATCATCATAATAATAATAAAGTTAGCAATCCAATAAACAAGATGTCATAGTACTAGTAAACCAGCCATTGAACAGAGGCTAAAAATCGACGGCACTGGTTCAGCGATCGCTTGGCTCCTTGGCGTGAAGGTAATGAAAATCGGACAGCGGCGTAGGTGCCCCCCCTACAGGGCTGTGCCAAAACTCTCACCCTCCCCCCCCACCCCCGGCACACTGGATCAGACTCCCACCACCCTCAATACAGATGTATAAGGAATTGGAAAACAAAATGATCGGAAGGGATGCTTCCCAGGGGATCGAGGGGTGGGGGGCAGACGGTCACTCGGAGAAGATCTATTTAAAAGGGGCTGTTATGCCTGGGGGTGGGGGAGGATTGAGGGGTTATTGCATCGTATAGAAGTCACTGCGGTCGGGTGTTATTGTAGTGGTTCGAACGTGTCAGAGAAGGGTTGGGGGGTGGGGGGGTGTTATATATATTAACCCTTCTTGTGGTATCAAAAAACATCTGTCAGGGGGAGGGAGGCTGGGGCGAATTAAGAGTAAAATTCATCTGGAAATTAAGCATGTAGTTTAAAACAAAAAGGCCTCCCTTTATAAGAAGGGACTCATAAAAGGATATTGAGGAGTTAAGGTCAGTATTGTTAATAAATAAGTTATTACTCAGAGCTTTCACCCCTGCCATCTTCCCCTAGACAGGGTTCGAACCCCCACCCCCAAACACAGGAAGCTTCTAGACTGTCCGGTCGCTTACAAAACACTTCGCAGCAGGGGGCAGGGGAGGGTAAAAATACACTTAAAAAAAAACAAAAAACAACATTCCCCTCAAAAGAAAAGCGCTCTGGGCACAGCACACACCGAGCAAGTGTCTCCAATTAAATTACTTGTACAGCGACTCGGAAAACAAAACGAAAACGGACCAGTCGAACGAAAAGTAGAGTTCTCGAAGCCATGAAAGGAGGGGGGATGAGAGGAGAGGCCGATAACTACCCCCTCCCTTCATTAAATAAAAACCAGGCAATGATTTTCAGGAACCTCACACTCCCCTCAACCACAGCGAGAGAGAGAGGCGGCCCAATTGATTTCACAAGCGTTTACAACAAAAAGAGGATAAATAAAATCTGCTGGTTTCGTCCTTCACGTTTTGTCTGTCAGCCGGGGGTTCAGAGTATTGGGGTTGGGGGGGTGCAGACAAAGCAGCAGGAATATGGTCTCTCTCCTTTCTTGGTTTTCAAACTCACAGCCCTGCAGGTGAAAAAATACACCGTTTTGTGTGGGTGACGCACCCCTGTCCGCCCGGTCCCACTTTGGATTTGAAATCCGGTGTCTGTGCGGTCCTCGTCCACAACACCGCAGACCGCCGCGTCCGTCATTGTCACGTACCGAGCGACTGATAGATCCGCCTGATCGGAAACCGTTGTTTTAAGGCGATGCTGTAATACTGGGGTGAGGGACTGCCGGTCTGGGATGGACGATCTCCAGACGCGGGGACACAGAGAGGACACCGCATGCGAAACGCCACGAGGGGTCGGGACAGAGAGCGCCGAGAAGATCTAGAATACTGATTGAATCGCAGGGAAAAGGGAGACTAACACCATTTATTTCGAGGATTGAAAGCGCCTCGCCCGTCTGGTCCAGCGCCGATTGCAGAGAGAAAAAGTACCTAATAACAGTACCAAAATACCTCCCCCAAAAAAGAGGAGACGTTGTGAGTTTTGGAGGCCATGTTCAGCAGATAAGACCACATCCTCCTGGGGTGCAAAATCTCAAAGTCAATCTTACTTCCGCTCGGTATTGCCCTTTAGCGGTGCATCGAAACTGACATGCACCCAAAACACCCCCGAAATGTATTAAAAAAGGTGTGTGGGGGGGGGGGGTGTTCAAAAAAAAATGTATAGAAAAAAAGACCCGCTTCTAAAAAAATAAATCCTTCTCACTCTATTCTGCTAAAGTGATTTTCTTGGGGGGAGGGAAAATAAAACCACACAGTGCAGTTCTCCCCGACTCTCTCTCCGCTCTACCCCCCCGCCAACACTTCCTGAGGATCTTGAAATAAAATCTACGTCTGTGTGCCGCAATACTGTGCTTGGGTCGGTGACGGGGTGGGGTACGGTAATTGAGGGATCCTAAATATGCACGAGAACCAGAGAGACCTATCCTCCCCATTTTGTATATTTTACAGATATTAAGAAAACTAAAAATATATATTTAAAACCTCAATACTGATTACTTGTTAGGCTTTCACTGAAGCCCAGAGTTCACCTTCCCTTTGAGCATCGAGGTGAGCCACACACCCTCTCTGCTTTTTGGTTCCGTTTGCTCGTTTTCTTTAAAATCACCCTTGTATCTTCAGCCGCCCCCTAGTGGGGGCTCCGGCGGGTTTAACGCCTTTTCAGCGGCGGCTCAAAGTCCCCGATGCGGACGGGGAAGGGACCGATCTCTCAACCACACTTCACTACTCAACTAGTGAACTCTACAGCGTACAATATATCATTTTTCTATAAGTCGATATCTATCTATATAGATACACGTTTTCTCCACCCCCCCCCGATGTAAAAGCGAGGAAGTGGAAGCGGCGCATCGGTCCGATTGCTCTCGATCAACCCCGCGGATGTCGTTGGTTGGATTGCGGATCTGTTTTTTTATGTGTGGGGGACGTTTCTCCGGGAATTGCCACGACATCGCCTCATGGGTCTTGCGTCTTCGGTTCCTCCGGGGGGCGCAAGGGAGAGGAGTGTGTCACCCATTGTTTTTAAAAAAGTGAAACCACCGATTGATGGGTTGAGAGAGAGGGAGAAGGAGAGAGAGGGGAGGATGACATCAAATCCCATCTGCTTTTAAAAGCGTTTCCCCACTGCTTTGTTAACTGCACACACCACTGGCTGGGCCAATCCCCCCACGGAAAAAAAACAATGATAGAAAACACCTGGTCATCGCCAAGGTTCAAGTCTCCTTAATGAAGCTGACGGGAGGGACAGGGGTAGGTTGTTAGAGGAAGCCGCCCCCATCTCCCAGGTCACTTGCAAATCCAGGGTTCCACAGGGGCAGGGGGGTAGTCCTTTCTGTTGAGCGGCAGCAAGGTGGTGGTCCAAAAAAAAAAAAACACCCCCCACCCCCCAAAAAAGAAAGAAAGAAAAGAAACAGTCCAATATACGTGCGCGAACACATACACTGTGCCACGGCAATGCAAACTGATCTCGGGGCGGCAGCTGGCGGGAAAGGTGGCAAGTCTCTGTGGGTCCAAGCTGCCCCGGTTGCCCCCTCAGTTCTCCTCGTCGCTGTCGTCCGGGCTGATGGCTGGGCTGGTGAGGCTGTAGGTGGGGGAGGTGGGGCTGTAGCCGGGGGAGGTGGGCGAGTAGGTCGAGCCCTTGGGGGAGGTGGGCGAGTAGGTGGGCGAGGTGGGGGAGTACTTGGGGGAGGTGGGGGAGTAGGTGGGAGAGGTGGGCGAGTATTTGGGCGAGGTGGGGGTATAGCCGGGGGAGGTTGGTGAATAGGTGGGCGAGGTGGGGCTGTACTTGGGGGTGGTGGGCGAGTAGGTGGGGGAAGTGGGCGAATACTTGGGGGAGGTGGGGGAGTATTTGGGCGAGGTGGGGGAGTACTTGGGGGAGGTGGGGGTGTACTCCGGGGAGCTGGGGCTGTAGCTCGGGGAGGTGGGGGTGTACTTTGGGGAGGTGGGGGAGTAGGACGGGGAGCTGGGGGAGTAGGAGGGCGAGCTGGGGGTGTAGGTGGGAGACTGCGGGGTATAGCGGGGGCTGGATGGTGAGTAGCTGGGGGAGGTGGGGCTGTAGCTGGGGGAGGTGGGGGAGTAGGACGGGGATGTGGGGCTGTAGTTGGGAGACGTAGGGGTGTAGTTGGGAGACGTAGGGGAGTATGAGGGGGAGGTGGGCGAGTAGCTGGGGGAGGTGGGGGTATAGTTCGGCGAGGTGGGGCTGTAACTGGGGGAGGTAGGGCTGTAGCTGGGTGAGGTGGGGCTGTAGCTAGGAGAGGTGGGGCTGTAGCTAGGAGAGGTAGGGGAGTAGGATGGGGATGTAGGGCTGTAACTGGGGGAAGTGGGAGAATAGGAGGGCGAGGTGGGGCTGTAGCTAGGGGAAGTGGGGCTGTAGCTAGGGGAGGTGGGGGAATAGGACGGCGAGGTGGGGGAGTAGGAGGGGGAGGTGGGGGAGTAAGAAGGAGAGGTGGGCGAGTAGGAGGGAGAAGTGGGGGAGTAGGAAGGAGAGGTGGGTGAATAGGAGGGAGATGTGGGAGAGTAGGAAGGTGAGGTGGGGCTGTAGTTGGGGCTGGTGGGGGAGTAGGAAGGGGAGGTGGGCGAGTAGGAGGGTGAGGTGGGCGAGTAGCCCGGGCTCTGGGGGGTGTAGCCCCCGGGTGAGCGGGGCTCGTAGGCCGGGGAGGTGGGGGAGTAGCTGGGCGACATGGCGCCACCTGGCGGGAGAGAAGAGAAGGACGTGAAAATTTGCCGACGTAAGTTTCAGCCGGTTTCACCTGCAGTCCTACATTTTCCACAGTCGACAGCGTTCCACTACACATGAGCACAATTCTACATACCATAGCGCAGAATATACGGCAATGTAGGGCAGACCATAACTATACGAGAATTCTAGGTCGTATACGTACATATTTACGTATAAAAATTGGAAGGTTCGTGAAAAGTTGTCACGTATACGTAAATATATTTTGCGAACCTTCCAATTTTAATACGCAAATATTTCATGGGACAAATTTACGTATACAAATAGGAAGGTTCACACAAAATTCTAGTATACGTAAATATTTATATACATATATCCGTCACCTTTTTGCAAGAAGAAATGTGTGCACAGTAAATGTATAGTGCTCACGGATGTGCCAATACATAATTCCACATCTG
Source organism: Amia ocellicauda (assembly GCF_036373705.1). Classification (NCBI taxonomy): domain Eukaryota; kingdom Metazoa; phylum Chordata; class Actinopteri; order Amiiformes; family Amiidae; genus Amia; species Amia ocellicauda. The sequence continues at coordinate 4,939,717 of NC_089863.1, forward strand.
CTGACCCCGTTATGCTGCCACACTCGGTGCAGGCATGCATCAGGTATCGGATTTAAAAAATACTAACTGAACAAAATCGGATAATTAGCACGGCACATTACGAATGATTAAGAACTCAATCATACACGATAAATGCAATAAGTAGCACTCGCAATAGTAGGGTGGTCCAGTTCGAAGAATAATCCAAGTTGATGAAAACAAAACCCTATGTAACTATTTCAACATTTAAGAGTCCGAAAATATCATAACTTTATACATGGTAGTCAGGCACTTGTAGTCAGGTTATAGTTAAAGTGTATTGGGTCTCGGATTCCCCGGATCGTTTTCCTTTGGCCAGACTGTGCAGCCTGTTGGAAACCCCCAATAATACAGTCTGGATTGTTTGGTGTGTTTGGATGAGTTCATTAACCATCTCAAGGGGCTTGCCGAGGCTCATGGCAAGGTTTATACTTTCACAGCACCATATTTAACCAATGATTAATATAAATTATGCAAGGATTTTTGGGAAGACTAGTGTTTTGGCGATATTTCAGTGAAAATATTTGCATATACGTACAGATTCCACTGACAATCCTACTTATACACCGAATTCTATCTACACTTATGATGAAAGAGAACTCTAATTTCAAAATCGAAACACTTTCGCCTACACACGAGCCCCTTGTCCACCAATCAGAGATTGGCCCACGAGGAGGTGGCCCCAGTTCCTGCTGCTCACCTGGCGAGGGGATGTAGGGGCTGGCCGGCCCGGGAGAGCCAGGAGAGCCTGGTGTGGGTGACCAGGCCGGGGAGTATCCGGGGCTGAAGCCACTGGCATCCGAAGCCGCGCTGGGGGAGAACCCGGCGGCACCGGGGGTCATTCCACTTCCTATGGTGGAGGAAGAACGAGAGAGAGAGAGAGAGAGAAAGAGAATGAGAATGATACAGCCCAGCCCATGGATCTCCCTACAGTATGGGCTGAAGGCTACCGAATTGTGGCCCTTTAATTACAAATTTAATCAAACTATAATTGCTTAATTGAACCTTCACAATTAGTAAAATCAAAATCGGTGCAGAGGTACTCACCCACGCTGGGGGACCAGGCTCCATAGGCCGGGGTGGCTCCCTGGTTCCAGGGCGTCATGGCTGGTGACATGCCACCCATGGGGCTGGGCGCCGAGCCGAAGAACATTCCAGTGGCTAGAGAGGGAGAGGAAGAAAGATTGTGAAACATTTCCACACAGCTGCAGAGATTTAATTCACAATACCAACAGAACTGCAGCAGTGCATTAAACGGGGGCAGAAGTCTGTACTCACGGCCTGCCACGCTGATGCCGGGGAGGTTGGTGGGGATCTCCATGCCATACTTGCACTTCTCGGCGTCCAGCAACAGGTCGAAGCAGCCAGTGCCGGCGGGGGCCAGCTGGCCCAGCATGATGTTCTCGGACACGCCCTTCATGGGGTCGCTTTCCCCGTGGGCCGCCGCCTCCATCAGCACGTCCACCTGGGGGGGGCGGGGGCAGAAAGGGTTATTTATCATCCTCCCTCAAGGTTGTACCACTCCCATCAATCCCCTCCCTGCCCCTCCTCCACCATCTCATTAGCTCCTCCCATTACCCTGCCCCCTGCCCCTCCACACTATACCACAATGGCCCGTTCCCTTACCGTCTCCTCAAAGGAGCACTTCATCAGGGGCCCGGTGTCCTGCCGGTTGACCCCGTGCCTGGTGATGGCCATCAAGTGGCCCCTGCAGGTCATGGTGTCGCACAGCAGGGCCAAGTGGCGGTAGTTGACATAGGAGCCGTCAAAGGAGATGACGTGGTAGAGCTCTCTCTCCAGTGCCTTGCGCACTGCCTCAATGCCCAGCACCTGTGGGGAGGAGAGAGTGGTTGAAACCGGTCCAGACACATGAACCTCACCCCCCTGCCCCTCGGCACGCAGCCAGGCCTACCGTGAAGATCTCCACGATGTCGTTGGACGTGGTGCGCACGGGGTCCACGTCCTTCTCGCTCAGCACGCGCATCAGGCCCACGCCGTCCGTCTCCAGGATCCACTCCTGCAGCGCCTTGAACTCGCCGTCCTCCGTGATAATGATCTTCTTCTTGTTGTCCGTCTGCGGCAGGTGCATGTACACCTTGCTGATCTGCTCGATGCCCTGCAGCGTCATGTCCGTCAGCATGTTGGACTCGATGCAGCGCAGGAACACGTCGTCGTCCATCTTGTCCACCACCTCCTCGTCCTGCGGGGCGTGGAGACACGGGAACAAGAGGGTGAGGAGTCAAACACACGATTATACTATATCATAGACTATACTATAATATACACCATATTATACACTAAACACGATTATACTATACCATAAACTATACATAACTGTATATAACATACTATAGACTACTGTACACTAATGTATATAATATACTATAGACCATACACTAATGTATACTATAGACTGTACACTATAGACTAATGTATATAATACTATACTTGCATAATACTATAATATACCATAGAATATACACTAATGTATATAATATACTAGTGTTTAGTGTATAATATAAATACTACACCATAGACTATTCTGCACTACTCTCTCTAGGTAATGGAGAAAGACTAATACAGGGCCTTCAATTAAGACGGCTCCCTTTACAATAATGTAATGAACTCCATTACACACACGAGCAACCGAGTGCGAGTGAACTTTGACCCCAGAGTGCCGCCCAACCACTCACCTCCTGGAACTTGTTCTCGTCGCTGTTCATGATGCGGATGCGCAGGACGAGCTTCTCAGCGTTATCGTCGTTGAAGATGCAGTTCAGATCATCTCCGAAGCCTGGGGAGAGTGAAGAGCAGAGTGAAGAGGGGGCACAGGATGAAGGGGATCTCCCTCTCTGCGTCTGTCCGTCCGTCCCTCCGTGCCTCCCTCCCTGCGTGCGTGCGTCCGTCCCTCCGTGCCTCCCTCCCTGCGTGCGTGCGTCCGTCCCTCCGTGCCTCCCTCCCTGCGTGCGTGCGTCCGTCCCTCCGTGCCTCCCTCCCTGCGTGCGTGCGTCCGTCCCTCCGTGCCTCCCTCCCTCCCTGCGTGCGTCCGTCCCTCCGTGCCTCCCTCCCTCCCTGCGTGCGTCCGTCCCTCCGTGCCTCCCTCCCTCCCTGCGTGCGTACGTCCCTCCGTGCCTCCCTCCCTCCCTGCGTGCGTGCGTCCGTCCCTCCCTGCGTCTCTGGGTAGGAGGCGGGGAAGCAGGAAGGGGGCGCTGCTCACCTGCATTGATCTTCTCGGCGATCTGCTCCATGGTCAGCTTGCGGTCGGTCATATGCTTGCGGTCAAGCTCGATGCGCAGCAGCCAGGGCGAGATGCGCGTCACATCGAAGTCGGGCATCTCGTAGTACACGTTGACCCACTCCTGGTCCTCCGTCACCACCGTGTTCTGCGGGTTGGGGTCGTAGTAGATGGCCGTGTTGGCGGTCACCTTGCGCAGGGTGGTGTGCTCCAGCCGACACAGGATGTCCTGGGGAGGGGAGAGCACGGCGGGTTGAGGTTCTGACCCGAGCCGGGGGGCGGGGGGAGACCCACGGGTCGTATGGGGGAGGGGGTCGGTCCCTTACCTTGGCCCTCTCGGCATCCCGGGCGGCCTGGCCCAGCAGGAAGACGGTCAGCGAGGGGGTCTTGGGCCGCTTGGAGATGTTGATCAACTCCTTGAGTCGCGGCACGCCCAGGGTCACGTTCTTGGCCGACACACCGGCATAGTGGAAGGTGTTCAGGGTCATCTGGGTGGCTGGCTCCCCCAGGGATTGGGCGGCCAGCGCTCCCACCATCTCGCCCGGGTGGGCCTGAGGTGCAGAGGGAGAGAGAGAAGTGGAGTCAGATCCCGCTCCCCGTGGGCCACGCCGCTCGGACCCCCGCCCGCTAGCCCCGCCCCCTCTCCCCCCACCCGCCACTCACGATGGACTGGTTGAACTTGGTCTCGATCTCCCCCAGCAGCCAGTCGTAGGCCTCGGTGCTGAGCCGGAACTCCTCGGTCATGCGGCGCGAGCACAGCGTGGAGCGCAGGTGGATGTTGAAGAGCAGCGTGGCGTTCTCCTGGGCCTGCCGGCTCAGGGGGTCATCGCCGTTCACGATCACCAGCTTCTTGCTCAGATCCTGCACTCCTGGGGGGGAGGAGAAAGATGCGTTGATGGTCTCGTTTGACCGGACAGGATAGCGTCAACAGAAACATGAGAGAGGGCTATCCCCGGCATGCAGCGGGGCCTGCCGTACCTTCCACCACGCGCAGGGGGTTGAGGTCGGTGGGGGTGCGGACGTTGATGCGAAAGATCTTCTGCGCGTTCCAGATCATCCTGGCTAGGTTACAGGGCAGCACCACCTGGAGGCGGGAGGGAGGAGCACGTCTGGGTCAACACGGGCGCCTGGGAAGACTGCCTAGACACGCCACCGGGCTGAATCTGGATCAGTCTTCATCCCCCCCCTTCTCCTCTTCCCTCTCCCACCACCCCTAACCATCCCTCCTCCCTACTCTTCCTTCTCCCTCCCCCAACAGCATCCTTCTCTCCTCCCTCCCTTATCTACATCCCTCTCTCCATCCCCTCTTCCATCTCCCTCCCCAACATCCTTCTCTTCTCTTCTCCCTTATCCTCATCCCTCCCTCACTTCTCCTCCTTCATCCTCCTCATCCATCTCCCTCCCTTATACTCACCCACCCCCTCCCTCTTCTCCTCTTCCTTCTCCCTGCCCAACATCCTTTTATCCTCCCTCAACCCTCTCTCCTCCCTCCTCCTCTACCATCCATCTCCCTTCCCTTATCCTCATCCATCCCTCCTCCCATCTCCCTCTTCTCCAATCATGTCCCTCCCTCCTTCTTTCCCCTCCCCTCCCTCATCCCCTCACCTTGCTGTCTCCAGTTGGGAAGATGGCGCGCAGGATCTCGCGGTCCTCCTTCATCTGCTCGAACTCGCGCTCCAGCTCGCCTTGCACATGTGCGTTGGTCAGCACGTCCTTCAGCACATCCTCCTGCAGGGTGCGCCGCAGAGCGCGCTCGTTCGTGTAGTCGAACTTGAACCTGAGAGGGAGTGAGGAGGAGGGAAACTAAACAAAACCGGCAGGAGCTTTCGAAACTGGTCACCCTTGTTCTCTCCTGAGCGGATGACTGCTGCCCTCTTGTGGACAACTTGAGAAACTGCACCCCATCAAAATGGATGCATAGTGGATCACTATATTAGCAGACAGATGGACAGACTGAGGAAGAGCCAGAGACCCCAAGAGATGGACAGACGGACAGAGACTGAGAAAGAGAGACATGGACAGAGAGCGACAAGAGGAAGACAGTGAGAGAGATGGACAGATTCACGCCTCACTTCTTCTCGAAGGCCTTGTTGGAGGGTTTCAGTGTGGCCATGTTCTGGAACTCCACTGCCTCTCCGGCCAGCCCGTCCTCGCCGTAGCGCAGCTGCACCACCTGGTTGATTGAGTTACGCACCGTGGCATCATACTTCACCATCACCGACTCCATGGACTTGATGAGACGCCGCTGGATGTAGCCTGAGAGGAGGAGGAGGAGGAGGGTCAGAAGAGACCAGAGCAGGGAACTGCAGGAGAACACACAGCCCCTATAACACACCTCTGTACACAGACGTACATACACTCGCACACACGAACTCCCCCCGGCCCCACCTGTCTCAGCAGTCTTGACGGCTGTGTCGATGAGACCCTCTCGGCCCCCCATGGCGTGGAAGAAGAACTCGGTGGGCGTCAGGCCGGCCAGGTACGAGTTCTCCACGAAGCCCCTGCTCTCGGGCCCGTAGTCATCCTTGATGAAGTGCGGCAGCGTGCGGTGCTTGAAGCCGAAGGGGATGCGTTTGCCCTCCACGTTCTGCTGCCCCACCACCGCGATGACCTGGGGGCGAGAGGGGCAACTTCCAATTGAGCAACTGACTTCTACACGCACGCACACACGCGTACGGAGCCCCTACCCTGCGGGTTTTTGTTCCAACCCATCTCTCAATTACTTAATTGAACCCTTAACTGAACTAATCATTGCCTTTTCATTATTTTAAAACAGTGAGGGTTAAGTAGAACATTGTATAAAGAACACATCTTGTTAAGGAACAGACTTTCAAGTTACAGAGTCAAATGAAAGCAAACTACTAAATCAATTAAGGGTCCATTAAGTATGTTTACTTTTGTGTGAGGAAGCCATCATTAGCCGAGGTACGTTCTAGCTTAGCCAATCACAGACGAGAAATAAATCCCACCCTCCTGTCAATCTTCTCTACCACTACACAGACAATTAGCACAGGCTTTAAAATATATACATTTAATTGAAGGTTATCAACAGGTGTGTAACTCTGCAACACACTGTCCCGCACGTACACACACACACACTAACACCGTCCCACACACACACCCACTAACACAGTCCCGCACACACACCCTGTCCCTCAATTAACCAATCCATCGATCTAGGGGGGTGCTGACCTGCGAGATGTTGATCTTGGAGCCCTTGGAACCGGCCACCACCATGGACTTGAAGTTGTTGTACTCAGACAGGGACTTCTGGGCGGACGAGCCAGTCTTGTCTCGGGCGTCGTTCAGGATGCGGTTCACCTGGTTCTCAAAGGTCTGCCTCAGCGTGTTGCCGGGGGTCGGCTCCAGCTCGTTGTTGTGGGCCTTCTCAATGACCTAGAAGAGAGGGACGGAGAGAGGGAGTGAGTGTGGAGAAGGAGGGAGAGAGCAAGAGAGGAGGACAAAGGAAAATCAAGAATGGGGGGGACAGAGAAAGAATGAAGGAGAGAATAAGAGGGGGATAGAGAATGAGAGGGAGAGCAAGAGAATGAGGGGGGAAGAGAGGGAAGATCAAGAGGAGAGCAAGAATAAGGGGGGACAGAAGGAGGGAAAGAATGAGGGGGGGACAGAAGGAGAGAGAATGGACTGACGCACCTCTATCACATCCTGCTTGGCCTTCTTGATGGTGTTCTGGATGTCCAGGTAGGTCTTGGCGTCGGCAATGGAGTCTCCAATACCGATCGAGTGACCTGAGGGAGAAACGGGGACGTGTCAGTCAGGAGGTCAGAGGTCACGAGAGACAGACCGAGAGAGAGAGAGAGACACAGAGAGGAGCCTCACCCTCGATGAGCAGCCAGTTGTTGATGACCGTCTGGATGTTGCTGTAGAAGAGCCGCGTGACGTCGTGGCCCATCTCCAGGTAGGAGATGTGCACCAGGGAGCCGGCCGACGTGCCCAGAGACTTCTTACACAGGATGCCCATGATCAGCTCGCCGTTCTCCACGATGACCTGTGGCGAGACAGAGCACACTGAGCATGTGCGGGGTACAGAGAGCAAGACCGAAAGAGAGACGGGCAGAGACTCACAGGACCTGAGCTCCACACACAGGGCGCTGCCCGAGACCCCTTCTACACTACAGAAGGTAATGTCTCCAGGCTCTTTTTAAAGCCATGCTTCAATGGACCCCCACTGGGTTCTGGGCATACCTTGGTGTCCCCAGGGGAGATGTGCTTGTAGGGGCCGCTGTCCTCCTCGTCGGGGTGGGTGCTGTGGGTGCGGATGGCATTGATGTGCCCGGGGATGATCAGAGAGAACACCTGCTTGCCCGTCCACAGGGGGCGGGGCTTCAGCACGGCCGGCTGGGGGACCTTGCCGTCCCATGTGGACAGAAACATGAGCAGGTTCATCACCTCCCCCTGGGGGCAAGAGGTCAGAAGTCAGTATCATACAGTTAGACCTCACACACTCTTGCTTACACATGGACTTTAACACTCCTGCACACACAGACGCACGCACATGGACTTTTACACAACTTCGCTCACACACACACGCATCACGGACGGACTGTTACACAACCTCGCTCGCACACACTTTTACACAACCTCGCTCAGGCACACGCGCATCACGGACGGACTGTTACACAACCTCGCTCGGGCACGCACAGACTTTTACACAACCTCGCTCGGGCACGCACAGACTTTTACACAACCTCGCTCGGGCACGCACAGACTTTTACACAACCTCGTTCACACGGACTTTTACACAACCTCGCTCGCTCACACACGCACAGACTTTTACACAACCTCGGTCACGCACACACGGACTTTTACACAACCTCGCTCACGCACGCACAGACTTTTACACAACCTCGGTCACGCACACACGGACTTTTACACAACCTCGCTCACGCACGCACGCACGGACTTTTACACAACCTCGCTCACGCACGCACGCACGGACTTTTACACAACCTCGCTCACGCACGCACACAGACTTTTACACAACCTCGCTCACGCACGCACGCACGCACGGACTTTTACACAACCTCGCTCACGCACACACGGACTTTTACACAACCTCGCTCACGCACACACGGACTTTTACACAACCTCGCTCACGCACGCACGCACGGACTTTTACACAACCTCGCTCACGCACGCACACACAGACTTTTACACAACCTCGCTCACGCACGCACGGACTTTTACACAACCTCGCTCACGCACGCACGCACGCACGGACTTTTACACAACCTCGCTCACGCACACACGGACTTTTACACAACCTCGCTCACGCACACACGGACTTTTACACAACCTCGCTCACGCACACACGGACTTTTACACAACCTCGCTCACGCACGCACGCACGGACTTTTACACAACCTCGCTCACGCACGCACGCACGGACTTTTACACAACCTCGCTCACGCACGCACGCACGGACTTTTACACAACCTCGCTCACGCACGCACGGACTTTTACACAACCTCGCTCACGCACGCACGCACGCACGGACTTTTACACAACCTCGCTCACGCACGCACGCACGGACTTTTACACAACCTCGCTCACGCACGCACACACAGACTTTTACACAACCTCGCTCACGCACACATGGACTTTTACACAACCTCGCTCACGCACGCACGCACGCACGGACTTTTACACAACCTCGCTCACGCACGCACGCACGCACGGACTTTTACACAACCTCGCTCACGCACACACGGACTTTTACACAACCTCGCTCACGCACACACGGACTTTTACACAACCTCGCTCACGCACGCACGCACGGACTTTTACACAACCTCGCTCACGCACGCACACACAGACTTTTACACAACCTCGCTCACGCACACATGGACTTTTACACAACCTCGCTCACGCACACACGGACTTTTACACAACCTCGCTCACGCACACACGGACTTTTACACAACCTCGTTCACACGGACTTTTACACAACCTCGTTCACACGGACTTTTACACAACCTCGCTCGCTCACACACGCACACACAGACTTTTACACAACCTCGCGCACAGACTTTTACAAAACCTCACACAGCGCTCACCCTCTCTAAGAAGACGTCCCTCTTGGTGAACTTGCGCACGGCGGTCAGTGTGTCCTGCACGATGCCCATGACGGGCCTGTTGGACTGGGGCGTGACGATCATACGGGGCACCATGGCCAGCTCCTGGATCTCCGCCCGCGTCTCCAGGGATTGCGGCAGGTGCAGGTTCATCTCGTCCCCGTCAAAGTCCGCATTGTAGGGGGTGGTCACGCTGGGGAGGAGGAGGAGGAGGGCAGGGTGAGACGGATGCACAGAGAGACACAGACAGCCTCTATTGACAGCTGTACAACCACCCCGTACAGGACGTCCCAGCGGTGGAAGGTACCTGAGGTTGAGTCTGAAGGTGGACCAGGGCAGGATGCGCACCCTGTGCCCCATCATGGACATCTTATGCAGCGTGGGCTGTCTGTTGAAGATGACGATGTCTCCGTCACACATGTGTCTCTCCACCTGGGGGGGAAGGAGAGTATTAACAACAATGACTTTGAAATCTCCCAAATCCCTTAAATAAATGAAGTTAGGTTCCAATTAAGCGCATTAAATAACCAATTAAGTTTCAATCAAACAATGGAATCAAATCAAGTTTGCCCGGCAGCGGCGCACCTTGTATCCGATCTGCAGGTGCAGGTCGCTAGGCTTGGGGTGGAAGCGCAGGTCGATGCGGTCCCCGTTGTCACGGATGATGTACTTGGCCCCCGGGTACTGGCTGTTGCCCCGGCGCACCAGCTCCTGCAGCCTGGGGGGGGGGGAGAGAGTGGGATGTTCCATGGTTAGCATTCTCTTCCGAGCCGTGTCCGTATATTTTTGTCACCCGAGAACCTCCCCGCCGGTCAGCCGTCCCTGCTGCCCCCCGCACTCACCGGTCGATGTTGAAGGGCGTGACTATCTCGGGGAAGGTCATGTTGGCGGCGATGGAGCGCGGCACGCCCACCTGGTCGATCTGCAGGTTGGGGTCGGGGGTGATGACCGTGCGGGCCGAGAAGTCCACACGCTTGCCCATCAGGTTGCCGCGCACCCGGCCCTCCTTGCCCTTGAGCCGCTGCTTGAGGGACTTCAGGGGGCGGCCGGACTTCTGCATGGCCTGGAGGGGGACGGAGAGGGAGAGGGAGAGGGGGTGAGACACCGCTAGCGCTCACCGGGCTTTCCTGTTGGGGAGGCGGCAGTGTGGCAGTGCGTACCCTGGGCAGGCCGGGCAGCTCGTTGTCCACCATGGTGGCCACGTGGAACTGCAGCAGCTTGACGTCCTCGGCAATGACGTGGGCCGCCGCGCCGCTCTGCTCGTTCCGGCGCAGCTGGTTGTTGATCTTCACGATGTCAGCCAGCTTGTGCGTCAAGTCGTCCTGAGAGATAGAGAGAGAGAGGAAGTGGAGAGAGGGGAGAGAGTGAGGGTTAGATCTTCCTGAGAGAGAGAGCAAAGAGGGGGCGAGGCAGAAGTGTATGAGAAGCGGGCGCTCACCTGGTTGCGGGCGGACCCCTGCATGACTACGGCGGGCCGCACGGACAGGGGGGGCACGGGCAGCACGGTGACGATCATCCACTCGGGCCGGGAGAACTTGGGGTCCATGCCCAGGATGTGGTCCTCCTCATCGGAGATGCGCTTGAAGATCTCGTGGACGCGCTCGGGGCTCAGCAGGATCTTCTTCTCCTGCGAGTCCTCATTCACGTGCTTCCACTCGGCGTACAGCTCCAGCCCCGAGCGCCGGATGCGCGGCTGGTAGCGCCCGCAGCCCCCGTGGCCCTGAGGAGAGAGGGAGCAGGAGTGTGAAAAGGTGGAGAACAGGGGATGCAGTAGAGGAGGAGGGAGAGAAAACGAGGAGGCACCCTACCTTCTCCTTGCTGATGTCCTCCTCAGCCTCGGCCTGCTCCACGCCGAACTTGTTGTCCATCTCCTCACCACCCTCGCAGATGTTCTTGCCCTTGCATAGGTCGTACACGTGGGTCAGGCGCTTGCGGGGCTGCCCCTTGGACTTCACCAGGATGTCCTTGATCTTCGGATTGTTCTGGAGAGAGAGAGGGAAGAGGAGAGGAGAGTGATTGAAATCACATGTTCTGCAGATGCTACACGCACCCGTTCACTGTAGGGGGACAGGAAGCGCCACTCACCGAGTCCACCAGCAGCTTGGAGCAGAAGAAGCAGACGCAGCGCAGCACCTTCATGATCTTGGTGACGAAGCCCACGTGGAACACCGGCTTGGCCAGCTCGATGTGGCCGAAGTGGCCCGGGCACTCTGTCATGTTACCTGGGAGGAGGAGAGAGAGAGAGAGAGAGAGAAGATTGGGTTACAGAGGAACAGGGACTGGGGACAGCAACAAAACAACAACAACAACAAGGTCCAGCACAGAGGGAGAGCACGATCCTCACCTGCACATGTCTGACATCGCCCCGACCTCTCGATGACCCCTTGCCGGGGGTCCATGAGCCCCCCCAGCTTGGGGCGGCCCCCTTCTGTGGTTTCGGGGTACTTGATGCCCCCTTCTGTAACAGACATGCGTTTCTGGGGAAGGAGAGAGAGAGTCAAGCTGTGAATCAATGTCATTTACATTTATTGAAAACAAATCACCAGCGCAGGGCACAGACTGCAGAACAGCTTCGATTCACAGATTCACACGCAGCATGAAATTAAACTCCTCGCTTCCGAAGCGCACCCCCCCCCCCCCAAAAAAAGATGCCAAGGAGCGGAGGTTTGTTTTTGAGGGGGGGTTCTCAGAGACCCAGATTCGGACTGGGTCTCGGCCTAGCTGCTATTTAGCCGGTCTGGGGTCAGCGGTAAACAGGGGTTTAATGGAAGCAGGCTGTTCTAATACAGTATGTTATAGCAACCCAGGGATACAAAAGCACATCTCAGAAATGGCAGCATACTGGCATTAATACGCGACACACACTCTCTCTGGCTGCTCTGAAGCCCAGCATCACAGCTCCATAACTTATGGGGTTCGGTTTTACAATGTGGTCTCTAGGATAACCAGTATGAGGCTTCTCAAAAGACATTTTTTTTAAACCATCTGAATGTGCAAAATAAACAAGGTGTGGGATTTATAGAGAAACCCATATTTAGAAAGCCACAGTATGCAAGAAAATCTATAAATGTAAAGGTGTATGCAATGTAGTGGTGTAAATTCATCAACCTAGTGCAATGCAATGACACAAGCGAACTCAACTTGAAATGAGGAAAACAAATGCGTTGGAAAGTGTAAATATGCTGTAACTCAGTTTGCAGAGCCAGGATCTCAAACAGCAACACGTGAGTCGTACTAGCAAGAAGACAGCATTCACAAACGCCAAGTAATTAACATCAATACAGTTTACCACAGCAATGATTTCTTTATTATAAAATCAGATTTATTACATTTCTCAGCCTGTGTTGGTTCCCTACGGGGCGATTAAGCAGTATACAAGAGTGGGTCTGAACAAAGAGTCGGCTCCCTAAGCAGAAAGTGAAGTTTGTAGGAGAGCGGGCCTGCGCTTTGCAGTGGTCGAGATCACGATTCTCCAATAACATCGATTCTGTGGGGTTAATCGATAACTACAAACAAGTGTAACAGTAAGCATGTCTATACGTCCACTGGCACGGCCGAGGCAACTAAAATAGAGGACCGCGATGGTGGAAACACAGCTTTTTAAGATGCAATGCCGCTGTGGAGCTACTTTTGCAAGCGACTTGCGCCGGAGCAGCTTCCGGCTCCACACGTGAACCCGGCGCGCAGTGAAGCCCCCAGCGGGCCGCCGCTCCGCCGCCCGCACGACGAGCAACCGCACATTTCAACACGAATCAAACCAGCACCGGGAACGGGTCTGACTTTCACCCCTTAAAACAGGAAAAACAAAACAAAACAAAAACCTACAAGTTCATCTGGGCTGATGATGCCGAACTGCACTCTCTTGATCAGGCGCAGTGGGCATGCGCTGTCGCCGGAGGGCGGTCCGTGCATCCTCTCTATTCAAACAGACGCGTCTCCCTCGGCACGCCGCTTTGAACGGAGGAAGGCAGGGGGGAAAGACGGCCACCGAGACGCTCTCCTAGTCCCCAACGGCGACCGGAATGGCTCCGACAGCGATCGCTCACGTTCACACGCTGCTGCCGGCCACTGGAGGTTATTTATTTACGTTTTCTCCGCTAACACTAACGCTAAGCTCTGTCTCCTCCCCTTTTCCTGAACTACTCTCCAGTGCGCTCTGAGCGCATCTGAGCGCTTTCGCTCGCCACACAGCGTTATATAGACTCCCAGCCAGGGCACGGGTTTACCCCAGCTGCAGAGCAAGGGCTGAGGAGTCGGGGGGCGGGCCTTCGGGCCGCGTAGTAAATCTCTGATTGGCTGTGGGGAAGGAGAATATGAATAATTCATGTAAAGGCACGCACAGCCAAAGAACGGGCACGTTTCTATCTCTGGACCAATTGAAATTGGAGGCGGGCTTTAAATAGCCTTGCCTGATGCCTATTGGCCCATACCATCTAAGGGCAGGCTTACAAATGTAACCGGATTGCGTGTCTATGAATATTCTATAAGAAACGATGCCATTGGTCCCCTTCCTCATTAATATTTACAACTCGCCGACGATGGACCAATCGCTGGGCCTGTTTTGTGAATAATTACTCATCCCACGCTGACGTCGGTATAATTAGCACTCGGCCCGCCCCGTTTCCGAGCGCTGCCGACTTTTGCCGAGCGCTGGTTTTTTTTTCCTTTAAGCAAAAATAAAAAAAACCTGCGCTGTCTCGCCCGTCCCGCGTCGCAGCAGCTCCGGCTCTTGGAAAAGCAGAGGCTCCCGCTCCGGGCCTGCGGCGCCCCGCACGGAAAGGGACAATAAAGCGTCCCACTAAAACCCACAAATCCGCCCTTGAAAAACAGCACCCTGACTCAAATCGGCAGCGCCTTTCCAACCACGTCGACGTTTTGTCGCATTTTTGCGGATTTTTTCCACTTCACGGGAGTCTTCGAGAAGCCTCGGATTCAAGTAGGAGGCGACGCCGCGACAGGGAGCCTGCTCTCCGGCTGGGCGCTGCAGGAAAGTCCGGGGGAAGCCTAAATATGTAAAAAATGGAATATTTTCGATGGGACTTCATACGTCAAGTCTTGCCAATATCTAAACGAGCGTTTCGAGGCCGAATCGATATTTACTACCTGTGAGGAGGTTGTTTTGGTGGTGAAAATAGGGATTTTAACAGCATAGGCCTTTATGAGATACCCTCTCCTACTGTAGAAAAGAAACAAGTATGGCCGCGGGAAGAGAAGGAGAAACGGCTTGGGTTCCTGTTTTGGGGGAAGGGTGAGATGATCTCCCCACTGAAAATACCTCAATACTGTGGGTTTTTAGTCCCGAATAGATTTCAATAACTCCTAAATGTGCGTTATTTAAACCAGGCGGGAGAGAGAGATGGAGATAGCTTTGTTTCCTGGTTTCAACCCCTAGTCCACGGTGCGAGTGAGTGGATTTGCGTGGACATCTTATACTGTGGGACATTGCCTATAAATGTCCCTCCAGTTTGATTTAATGTGTGTATTTCCACGGGTGGGTAAGTCACAGCCACAATGGATGGGTCTGCATCGGTGTGGAGGGGTTTAAACTCAATTTAGTTCACTTTGAGGCGGTTTTAACACTTTATTATAATAAATGAATGCTTGATTTCAGCTCTGATGGCGTGTTTTAAGTCCTCGGTCGTGTAAAAGGGTGAAATGGCTGTTGTGATTGGGTGACACTCAATCTGAAGTGCTGGGTTTCAGTGTTTTAGCCCTGCTGTTCAGTTTTAAACTGTTTTGTGTGGGTCCTTGTGTAACGTGTTTTTATGTGAGTTGATTCTTAAAAAAAGTCCTGTTGTTCACTCTCAGTAGTCTGGTCTTCGGTGCTGTGTTGATTTGGCTTGATTTATTGTCTTTAATTAACTGTGAAACGTATTTTAAGTTGGAGGGACTCGTTTTTGGAGCTGAAAAAACATGGAGTCTGGCTGGGGCTTATTGTGTGAGTTGAAGCAGCTGGATCTGCGGGGCGGAAGAAAGAAAGAGAGAGGGGGAGGAAGAGAAAGAAAGCTCCACCTCGGCTTATATAACCAAGCATTATTCCTGTTTTTGGGGATGAGACGTAGTTTTTATGAGTTTTAAAGTACAGGGAGATTGAAGGGAGACGATTTCGTATTTCCTAAGAGAAAATGGCAGTAGATCCTCCTGTTGTGTGTGTCGCCACTCTCTAGCTCTTTCTTCCAATATGGACGGTGCTGGGAGTTTAGCTAGTCTGGCATGTCTTCGTATTAATACCCATCTCTCCCCACAGCTTCCCGAAGACACGGCTACAGAGTCACTCTTTTGTTTTGTTTTTTGGTGTGAGAAGTGGGATTTTATCGGTGTGTCGAGTTTGAAGTCAATCTGGTATTTAGTAACGGCCCAAACTGATCAGTCCTGCCGTGGGTTAGAGAGAGATTTCTGTCCTTTCCTTTGGCCTGTGTGAGATCATAGAGGTAGGCTGCCGTCCAGTCTTTTGTGTGAAGGGTAAGCAAGAGAAAATAGTTTGTGTATCGGTTTTGATTATAGAATGTACTATAATGTAATAGTGCTTTGTTTTCCTTGCTACACGCGTCCCCTTGCTTTTGTGTGGCGTCATACAGTCCAGCTTTGTCTCTTAGTCAAAGGGTACAACGTTGCTTTGTCCCAACTGTGGCTGTTACTGTTTACGTGTAGAAACCGCCATCTACCCCACCAGTGGGAATAAAAACGCCAGGGGCTTCTGCTTTGTACTCTGTGTGCCAGCCTCCTTTACGGATTGCTTTTGTTTGGCATATATTTCGCTTTCCCCATTTTGAAAAATACCCTCCACTAGTGAACTGGGAATGCTGGGGTTTAAGTCAAAGGGATGTCGATGCTAACTGGGGTCGGGATTGGCAATTCCAGCTGGATTTGGTCAGGACTGGGGTGACAGTGGAATTGAACAAGAGAATTGAGCCAATAAAGCACAAACTACCAGACACAAGCCCAGACCAAAGCACAACTGTCACCCCCCAGCTCTGGGCAGAATACAGACCTGTACCCGACTGGGGTTAAGTCTGGTCTCACCGGTCGGCTTTCTACCCGTTCCAGATCTGAGTGGGAAACATGATTTTCAGATTTAATTAAATTGCAAAAGATGCGCTTGGATACTAAAGTGTAACTGGAGATTCAAAACGGGTGACACAGAGGTGGAAATTGCTTTGTGGTTTGCCTTAGTAGGAGTCCCATAGTGAGCAGAGATTTTAGCTAAAAACCCAGGGGTTGTGCAGTGTTGTTGCGGTTGAGGCAGGTGACAATGCGCCCCCCACAGGGAAGGTGGGCATTGTGTACTCAGCCCCTCGTGTTGCAGGCTGTGGCACCCAGGCGAGAGGTGTGCCCAGGCAGCAGCCGTCAGCCGGGAAACTTGACTGCGTTTGTTGAAGCAGCCGCTGTAACTTTATTTTTATTATAATGAGCCACCTGACCTAAAAATTCCCTAAAAGTACAGACAAATTGAAGTGGACAGTTCTGGATGCCATCTGTGGCTGCTTCCCCCTCTCCCCAGTTGGTTTTTAAATCTTGTTCTTCCAGGAAAGAAAGAGAAAACAAGTTTGCCCCAGTCTGACTGCAGGCCGTTTGAGCTTTTATTTTCCTCTTCCCCACTGATGGGGAGTTGAGTTTGTCTGGTACCGTTCGAGACATTCAGCTGCAGATATGTGACTTAGGGCAGCAGTTGGTGGTGTTTTTTGTTTTGTTTTTTTATGTATGTGTGTGTGCGTGATCTGTGCTGTGCTGGACAGAGTAGACTTTGTTTGTGTAGATTGTGTGAAATATTGTATTGCAGTCTCTCCAAATGTGAGTGAGTGCAAGTGTAGTATGTGCTGTAATTGAGTGGAATATATTCTCCCGTCAATCTGAAACAAATATATTCTCACGGTGAAGAAGAGCTTGGTGTTCAGTCCCATGTTGGACATAGGGTGGGCTCAGGAAGTTATTGTGCGTCTGTACAGGGTGGGAGTGGTCTGCTTCCTGTCCTCGAGGGTTTAATGGGGCCCCCAGCAGGTTTCAATTAGCAATTAGAGCTGGAATCTGCTGGGGAATTGGACTTGTGGATGGGAAGAACCAGCTGTAATTAAGGCATAAATACCCTGAGGGTGGGGTGGGGGCAGGAATAAACACTTCTGGCTCTTGAGAACTGGAGTTCCCTGCTCCTACATAATCTTTCTGGCTTCAGCGAGAAGACGGGGACCCCCAGTCATTCCCCTGCCCACCTTCAACGGCTCCCCGGCGGCAGTCCCTAATGAGGCCAATTACACTCTGCCGTTCTGAGAGGGCCATCATTTCAGCTGCCGCCTCTCTGCCCTGCTCCTGGTGGGCGCGACCTAGAACGTGATCCTTTGGACTTCTGAGCCTGCTCGGTTTCCAGGGTGGGTGGGTGGGTTGGGAGTTGGATCCTGTCTGCGTCTGCTTCAATAAATGCCATTTGGAAGAGAAACCGTGCCTCTGTCTCGTTCTTTCTTTTCCCGCTCACCGTAGCCCAGCGTTGGGGAGGTGGGGGTACATTGTGAAGAGCCCCCCCCCCATCTGGTGCCAAGACAAGAACAAGGAGAATCTCTCCCCTCTTGTGTCCTGTTGACTGTGTTGTTCAGGAATCCCCCTTCCTGTCCCTGTGTGAGCTGGACTTTAACTGTGTGGTGTGAGTGCGTGTTGCTTAATGAACCTGTTTATTATTCCCATCCTCAAACATGAAGTCTGCGCTTGTACTGGTGTTACTCCGACTGTATTTCATTGTTTTTGTAAGTTGCCTTGCACCACGCTATCTGCTGAAGAACTTGCCACCACTCCTACAATACTTAGTGACGTCATTCTGCTACTCAGACCTGCTAAGTAACAGCTGAGCTGCCAAAACACACTCACGGCGTTGTTTCTCATCACAATCCAGTTGTTCCACTGCATCACATTTTGAAACGCAATGTGCGGGAGCAGGGTGGAGGGTGAGGGTGAGGGTGGGGATGAGGGTGATGGTGGAGGGTGAGGGTGGAGGGTGAGGGTGAGGGTGGGGATGAGGGTGATGGTGGAGGGTGAGTGTGATGGTGGGGGGTGGAGGGGTGAGGTTGAGGGTGAGGGGTGAGGGTGGAGGGGTGAGGTTTAGGGTGGAGGGTGAGGGTGGGGATGAGGGTGATGGTGGAGGGTGAGTGTGATGGTGGGGGGTGGAGGGTGAGGGTGAGGTTGAGGGTGAGGGGTGAGGGTGGGGGTGAGGGTGAGGTTGGGGGTGGAGGTTGAGGGTGAGGGTGAGTGGTGAGGGTGACGGTGAGGGTGAGGGGTGATGTTGGGGGGTGGAGGTTGAGGGTGAGGGGTGAGGGTGGGGGTGAGGGTGAGGTTGGGGGTGGAGGTTGAGGGTGAGGGGTGAGGGTGGGGGTGAGGGTGAGGTTGGGGGTGGAGGTTGAGGGTGAGGGTGAGTGGTGAGGGTGACGGTGAGGGTGAGGGTGGAGGGTGAGGGTGAGGGTGGAGGGTGGGGGGTGCGGTGCCAACGCAGGCTGCCTGCTCGCGCCCGGAATAGATCCCTGCGTGAGTCACGCGCTGGGGCCCCGGCCGGCCACGCGTGACGGAGGAGCGACGCGGGGCAGGTGACGCACACGGCCGGCGTGACGCACTCCGGGACTGTGGAGCCACGACACCCCGCCGCCGCCGCCGCCGCCGCAGCCTGGAGGCCGGGAGCCCGTCCGTGTGTGCTCAGAGCTGGCCTGCCTCAGCGGTGAGTCCACGACAGCGCACGCAAAGGGGCAGCGCCGGGGCCAGGGGTGCGACCACACGGCCTGTTCGACCGCGGCACAGTGCCGGGGGTCGCCGGTGGCGGGGCGCCCTCTGCTGCCCGCTGTTGAAACGCGCCGGTTGTTCTGAAGTGCGTCCCGGCTGACGTGCGTGGCAAAGCGGGCTTCCTTCGCCAGTGACGTCGCAGCAGCAGCAGCGGGATTTCATTACAATAAGAACATGCTTTACAATGCTGGTAAGAAGGATATTGGTCGGTGTCGGTTTATTTCACGGAGGTGAGTTTTCCCTGCGCCTGACTTTTGTGACCGACACGTACACGGACTGACACCCTGAATGACACACTGAGTGACGCACTGAGTTACTGACTGACTGACTGACACACTGAGTGAGTGACACACTGACTGACGTATTGACTGACTGACTGACTGACACATTGAATGACTGACGTATTGACTGACTGAATGACTGACACACTGAGTGACTGAGTGACACACTGACTGACTGTCACACTGAATGACTGACACACTGAGTGAATGACGTATTGACTGACTGACTGAATGACTGACACACTGACTGACTGACACACTGAATGACTGACACACTGACTGACTGTCACACTGAATGACTGACACACTGACTGACTGTCACACTGAATGACTGACACACTGAATGACTGACACACTGACTGACTGTCACACTGAATGACTGACACACTGACTGACTGTCACACTGAATGACTGACACACTGAGTGAATGACGTATTGACTGACTGACTGAATGACTGACACACTGACTGACTGACACACTGAATGACTGACACACTGACTGACTGACGTATTGACTGACTGACTGACACACTGAATGACTGACACACGGACTGGTTTCCATGTCGCCTATCCGGGAGTTGTCTTAGTATGCACGTGTACAGAGTACTGTATTATTATTATTATTATTATTATTATTATTATTATTATTCGGTGCCCGTTTATTTCTACGTCTGTGTGTGTGTTGGGGGGGGGGGGGGGGGGGGTGCTTGTTACGTAGCGCCCTCTACCGCTCCCTGTGCGCATGTGCGGCAGAGTCCGGGGCCTGCGGTGACGTCGGCGCCGAGGAATGATGATTACGTAACCCGCCGGTGACGCGCCGGAGCGAGTAAACAAGCGCGTCACCGTCTCCAGCGTTACCAGCAGTCATAATACTAATTAATTAATTAACCATAATACCAGCGACACTTTCTGCCAGTCTGAGTCAATACGCCGTTTACCTCGCAGGTAGACGCCAGTACACAAGCTTTGCATTACCATTATTCTTGTTTGTATTTTTATTTACCTGCAGTGCTGCAAAAAGATAAAACACCAGACAGAGATGAAACAGACCCACGAGTGGCAGATACAGACGTTGTTCATAAGTCATGCTCAAATCAGTGTTTCTATAGGTGTGTCTGTGTGTCCTGTCGTTTCGTCTGTCTCTCCCCGTGTCTCTGTGTTGGTCTGTCTTTGTCTGTCTGTCTGCTTGTGTGTCGAATATCTGCCTCTCTCTCCGTCTGTCTGTGTGTCAGCCCTGGCCGCTTGTCTGTCTCTCCCTCTGTCTCTGCGCTGGTCCGTCTCTTGCCTGTCTCTCTGTTTGTGTGTCGGTCCCGGCCGCCTGTCTGTCTGTCTCTGCCTCTCTGCGCTGCGTGTCCCCCTTGCTGTGTGCGGTTGCGTGTGTGCAGAGGAGTCCTGGGATTGTGCTGGATAATTCGTAAGCTGCTCTGTTTTGAAAGGGGGGGTGGATTGTGTGTCTGCGTCTGCGTGCGTGTGTGCATTGTGCCGGGTGGGGGGGGGGCTGACAGTTCCAGGTGTGAGAATATTCCAGCATACGCAACAAGCAGGCCGAATCGGTGAGATCCTCTCCTCTTCTCACTCCCGCTGTAGCCCTGGGTGTTTCTGTAAAACTTTAAGCCCAGAAGAGGGAGGGAGAGGGTGGGGAAAAGGAGGAGGAGGAGGAGGGTGAAGGGAAGGGGGGTGGGGAGGTGGCAGAGGGAGGGAGAGAGAGAGAGAGAGAGAGAGAGAGAGAGAGAGGGAGGGCACAGGAATACAGAGATGTGATGATGTCAGGATTTTTTCCTTTTTTTTCTCTCTCGCTTTCGCCTGGGTCCTGTGTCTGTGTTTGTGAGCGAGCGAGAGAGAGCGAGAGAGAGAGAGCTGCTCTGTTGCACACTGAGAGAGAGAGGGAAAGCGAGAGAGAGGGAGGGAGAGAGAGAGAGAGAGAGAGAGAGAGAGAGAGTACCAGGAGCAGAGTATGCACAACACAAGGGAGCAAGGGACTCCATTTTGGGAAGGAGACACCGGAGCCCTCTGTAAACAAATCCTGCTTCCCTTCCTGAGGTAAGGATCCGGCCGGGCCCGGCTCAGCCCGCTGCCAGCGCTGCTGCCAAGGCCCCGGCACCTGCAGTCTGTGTCTGAGCGCAGAGCGCGGGCAGAGGGTAGGCCCTGAGTGTCGTGCTGTGTGCGTAGTTTGTGTTGTGTTGTGTGTTTGTGTTTGTGTGCTGTGGGCCTGGAAGGACTGTGGCTGAGGAGGGCAGCAGAGGTGGGATGTTGTTGTGATTGTGTGTGTGTGTGTGTGTGTGTGTTGGGAGGTTTCAGGGGACTGTGCCGGGGGGTTTAGGTCTGATGGTGAATGGACTTAACTTTTGTATTTATAGACACTCAGAGGAAAGGCAAAATAAAATACAAATGGAGGAGCACTATCTGTTTCTCCTCATTTTAGGGGGGGAGCACTTTGTCTGTGTGTGTGTGTGTGTGTGTGTGTGTGTGTGTGTGTGTGTGTGGGCCCCTCCCATCCCTCTTTCCCACACACAACCCAGCCACCCATCCTGCCCCCCCCCTCCCCCATCATTCCCACCAGGGGCAAGGAAGGGTAATAGAGCTGGACCTGACGCCAGTCCGAAAGTCAGGATTTTGTGGCATTTTCCCCATTCTGTGCCCCCCCCTCCTTTGCCCTCCCCTCCCATATCTCCCTCCCCCCCCCACCTCCACTCCGAAAACAGCATTCCGCACATATGTGAACCGGGGCTCTGTATATAGCGCCTTGCAGCAAGGCACTAACATCTCAAAGCTCTTTACAACCGAGTCAGGAGGAATCATACGGTGCGGCGTCAGTCAGCTCCGGGGACAAAACTCTAATGGCCACAAAGGCATAACATGACAACTTGTTTTTGTCCTTAATTTTACCTGTTCTGAATTAAAAGGACACAGAAATCACTGTGATGTCACTGTGATGTCATTCATATATCAGGATTTCAGGGCCCAGATCTTGGTATCGAGGCACAAATCCTGATATATGAATTTAAATAAAACACACACACTTGCAGATACATACACTCACACCAACTAAACGCCCCAATACAATCAAAACACAGCACAGATAGTAGGAGTAGATTAGATTAGGCCCCTCCCCCTTGAGGGATGTCGAGGCCCCCCTCCCTTGAGGGCTCATGAGGCCCCTCCCCCTTGAGGGCAAACAGTCCATCCTGGATGGAAGATTTTTTTTGTTTTCCGCTGCCCATTTCTGTTACATTGCCTGGAGGGGGCCTGGGCCTCAAGCTGTGGACCCCCAGAAATGGATCTCCTTTTATAACAGTCTCTCCTCCACCCCCGATAGTTTACGTTCCCTTCTTTTGCATTAGTCCCAGGCTTGCTGGGAATGTCGCCACCTACAGGTCTGCCATCGCCAATGCACATTTGTATTTTGTATTTATGTAGAGAGACTCCCTATTCCTGTGGATAAATGGTTATACAGTCCGGCTGGTACACAAACAGAGAGAGAGATGGAGATAGATGACATGCACAATTAGATAGATTGTGCTCAATATGTGTAAATGCTTTTCCTTATTTTTCCTGAATCATTATTTAATTGTTTTTATTATATATATATTTATAGAGAGATAGATAAAAACTGTACCCCATAGCTCTTGAAATAGACCTTATATAACAAAAACACTAACAAACAGCTGACACTGAGTTTATATTCTTCCTATTTTCAGGCCCGGGGATCATCTTATTTTGTATGCAGGGGGTGGGGGGGTGAGCGCCTCTGCACCTGAGACGAACTCTCACCCTCATTCGTTCTGGATGCCTATTAAGCCGGGCTCTTATGACTACGGTGCCGGGTCGCACAGACGGGCCCCTCTCTCCTCCGCCGCTATGTCTGTTAACTCCCTCCCCCTCTCTCCTTTCTCTCTCTCTCTGTCTCTCTCTATCTCTCTGTGCCAGTCCTCTGACCCCCTGCCTTCCTCTCTCCCACACTCTTCTTCTCTCTCTTCCTCTCATCTCTGATCCCTGCCTTCTCTGCCCCCCTCCCCCTCTATCTCTCTCACTCCCTCTCCTTCCCTCTCCCCACCTCAACCCCTCCCAGTGCTGCTCCTTGCCCCCCCCCCCTCCCAGCCAAGTTCCACTGCCACCGGAAGTCCCATCTCGAGTGTTTGTGCGCCTGCTTCCCCTGGCCGGGCTCCACAGTCTCTCAGTCTCCTGCAGTAGGCCGCGCTTTATTATCATTATTAATATTATTATTATTTTTTTTTTTTCGTCCACGAGGGAGTGATTTCCTCTCTGAAACCTGTCTTTCTCCTATCGCCCTCTCTGTTCTCTCTTTGTCTCTCTTCTCTTGTCCTCTTCTTTCTCTTCACTCTCTCCCCCTCCCTCCCTCCCTCTAAGTTCTTTCTCAATTCTCTCCCTCCATTCTCGTTTCTCTCCCTCTCCCTCTCTCCTTCCCTCTCTTTCTCTCTTCCGCTCCCTATCTCCCTCCCTTTTTCTTTCTTCCTCTCCCCCTCTCTTCCTCTCCCTCCCTCCCTCTCTCTCTGTGTGGTAGTGTCTGGCAGTCGGGAGATGATGAGAGCTAATTAGTTTGATTTAGATTTTTCTCTCCAGCAGTGGAAAAAAAAAAGAAAAAAGGAGAAATCTGCCAGAACCGTCACCCACTTACCACCCCCCCATCCTCTTCCCCCCTCTCTCTCTCTCTCTCTCTCTCTCTCTCTCTCTCTCCCCGTCTCCCTCTCTCCCTCTCTCCTTCCCTCTGTGCCACCCCTCCCTGCAGATTTTCCACAGATCCGCTCCAGTGTCTCCCCCCCCACCCCCCTGTCACGTCTCTCCTCCCCACAGTGCTTTTGTTATTTTTGGTTGTACTTTCCCTGTTTGTGTCTCCCTCCTGACAGACGGGTGGGCGGCAATAAAGTCACACAGCGCCTCATCTTTGCTCTGAATCTCTAACCCCCACCCCCCCCTCAACCCAATAAACCCGTCCTTGATCTTTATCTGCCTTATTCAATATCTGGCAGAAGTGATTTAATTCTATTCAGACGCCAAAATGGGCCCCTTGTTTGTGGGCCGGCGTACGATATAGGGGACATATTTTAAATCTGATTTAGTCTGTTTTCCACTTCTATATGTTGTAGGTGGGAAATATAGGGTTGACATTGAATCTATAACATAGATACATAGATAACAGGCTCAAACAGATTTAAAATACGTCCCCTATATTTTTCATTTGGGACAATTTTGGCATCTGAACAATATAAGGGCCACACATTCCTGCCAGACGTAAAAACGCGTATGCGTGTGTTCCCTATGGGTGGGGTGCTACAGTCACAGACTTTTATTGATTTATTGATTGATTGGTTATTTGATTGAGACCTTGGCACCTCAACCCCACGCCTGTCTCCCTCCCCCACCCCGCTGTGTTTCAGAGGCATGAGTAAGGAGCGGCTGTGAATGGGGCCACGCTCAGAGCCTACGTGGGGCCAACGTCTCCCCCTCTGCCCCCCCAGACCGCAACGCCCTGCGCTGTGAGACCCAGGACCCCAGGTCAGTGAGGGTTGCTGTTCCTTTAACAATCCACAGAGCAGTAATTAATATTTAATGATAATAATAATAACAGTAATAATAATACATACATGGGCTGCCTTGGCAGAGCGCATAGAGAGAGAGAGAGAGACTTGTGGGACACAATGCCAAGCAGAAAACAGAGTAGCCTCTAACACAGTAGCCTTGTATCTGGTTTGGTCCTCGCCGGAGGCTGGTGTTGAGATTGTAGCGCTGTGTGTGTGTGTGTGTGTGTGTGTTGACGGGAGGCCAAGCATGCCAGATTGAATGTGCTGATTTTAATCGGGCAGGGCTCTGTATGCAGGTGTGTACGGTGTGTATAGATCGGCTAGAGACGTGAGAAACAAAGGCCTGGGAAACTGATCCAATTAAGCAATTACCCCCAGTTAGCTGATTGATTGAGCTGAGGTGGAAGCCAGAAAGCAAAACAAAGCAGGAGACACCTCGGCGCCGGTGCGCAGGGGTGCCCTGGTAAATCCGCGGACTGTGGCAGCCCAGGGTACAGTCCAGGCCTGGTGTGGGACGGCACAGACCCACCAGGACCACAGGGAAGCGCCGAGGCCCTGTAAGGGTCCGGCCACAGCGCGGTCTGGTGCACAGAGCGCCATGTGGGCCGGCGGAGGAATTCCCACCGTGTGTGAGACGCCGTTCACAGACACTGTTCGGCGTCTACGTGACGGATCGCTGGTCGCAGCTACGCCCCCCCCACCCCTCCATGTCTACCTCACCGCCCCCCCCCCCACCTTGAAAAAAAAAAAAAGAAAAACCACACAGGGAGAGAGGGAAGAAAGAGAGTTGAAAAAGAAGCGACGACATGAAAGGAGTGATTCCGAAACACGGAGGGGTCAGGGAGGAACGCGGAATCCAAATGCGGTTGCCATGGTGATGCACGGGCTGATACACAAAGAGGGAGAGAGGGAGAGGGAGGAAGAGAGAGAGAGGAGGGGAGCGGGGTGGCTGCAGTGAAGCGAACGAGAGAGAGGGAGAGCGAGAGAGACAGACAGAATGGAAGGAAGTCTGGTTACACACACACACACACACACACAAAGGTTCCAGAAAACTCCCGCCCTCCCTCCTCATCCCCCCTTCCCTCCTCCTCTCCCTCCCTCTCTATCTCCTTTTCAGTTTCCGCTCAGTAACCTCTCTGTGCTCCCTCTCTCTCTCTCTCTCTCTCTCTCTCTCTCTCTCTCTCTCTCTGTCTTGCGGTCTCCCTGTCTCTCTGCCTCCTTCTCTCACTCTCTCTCTCTGTCTCCCTCTGTCTGTCTCCTTATCTCCCTCTCTATCTGTTTCCCTCCCTCTCTCCCTCTTCCTCTCCCTCTCTCTCTCTCTCTCTCTCTCTCTCTCTCTCTAACCACCACACAATCCACCTTGGGCCCATTGATAGGCCTTCCTCTGTGTATGTTTACCGTGGGGTTTGTGTGCCGTGGCCCTAGTCTAATCCTTACTTATTACTTATTATTATATTGGGCAACAGCTAGAACACCTCTGGGAGGAACTGTAGTGGGGGGTACTATCAGGAGGATTGTTCCAGTTCTCCTTGTCAGACTCACAGCTCTTGGTACAGCCACGGGACAGATTACGACATGCATAATCTGCACAGGGCATGGGGCCCCCGGCTAGTAGGCCTTGAACGCGCTTGGCCTACAGCGGGAGCCGGGAAGGTCGGGGGGCAGAGCTCCCAGACGGCCGTCTCCCCTCCTCGGTCCTCTCCCCCATCCGTCAGTGCTGTTAATTGAAACGGCGTAATTAGACATGCATTGGTTTTCTCTCTCTCTCTCTCTCTCTCTCTCTCTCTCTCTCTCTCTCTCTCCAGTAGTCATAGATCTCGGGAGAACAAGCAAAACAAACCTAAAAAAGTAATGAAATCAACCCAAACAAAATGGAATTACAGAGAGAGAGGTTATGACTAAATCATTCCCGTATGCCTTGACTGACTAGACATGGAGCCCGTGGTGCCTCAGGGTATTCCCGGGGCCCGGAGTGGTCAGGCACAGTGAGGGCCCGATGCCGAACCAGGAAACCACGGCGAGACGGCAGTATAGCACACTGAGTCAGACCAGGGCCACGGCATGCAAACCTCGCGGTAAACGGACGCAGGATAGCGAGGGTTCGAGTGAACGGTGTGTGCGGCACAATCCTCTCCTGCTCGGGATCGATACTTTTCCTGCCTCGCTGTCCGTGGGTCTGTGGCCCCCCGCCGCGTTGTGCGAACTTGTTTAAATGCGGCCATTATATAGGCGCCCGTTCGGTTTTAAAGGGACGGTGCATCCCTGCCCGTTCTCTCCCCCGTCTGCCTCCAGAAAGATCAGTTTGATAAACACCAAAGGCGACGGGCGGCGGACGCTGGAAAACAAACACAAACTCACTAACCTCCCTCCCAAAACAAACAGACAAGAAAGCGTCCTTTTCTCTTTTTAATTTCCCCCCTGCTCTCTCTCTCTCATTTAAACCCATCTCAGTTTCGCTCTCCCTCTCCCTCTCTCTCGCTAATTTAGGGAACAGTACATCCCTCTCATCGACTGTCTCTCTCTCTTTCTGTGTGTGTGTGTGTGTGTGCGCGCGTGTGTGCGTGTGTGTGTGTGTGTGTGTGTGTGTGTGTGTTCTGCAAAGCTGGCATCATTCCTGTTTGTTTTCAGCCATTTTGGGGCTTCTAGTGCCTGTGAGGAACTGCTAAATGGCTGCCTCTCAGAATCTGGGAGCCCAGCAGCCTGCAAAACTCTCCTAAAAAAAAGAGAGAGAAGAAAAAAGGAAAGAAAAGAAAGAGAAAGCCAGCCATAGGGTGTGTGTGTGTGTGTGTGTGTGTGTGTGTGTGTGGTGAAGGGGGGGGGGTTAGTAGGGGGGGCGTCAAAGGGAAGAGAGAGAGAGAAAAAAGAAAAAGCTAACTAACTACCCAGCGAGAGAGTGGCTCGTCAGACAGGGCCGGCTCGGGGAGTTAGCAAAAGTCAGTGAGCTGGAGGCGCCGCGGCACTGTGGTCTGAGCACAGACTGCGCTCCGAGATGCGGCTCCACGTTTTAAGAGGTACGTAACCTTGCTGTTTACCCACTTGCTGCTAGAGGGAGAGGAGGAGGGAGAGGGAGAGAGAGAGAGAGAGAGAGAGAGAGAGACAGCATTGGTGGCTTTGGGTTTTTTTCTTTCTGGATTCTGGATTCATCCTCCTTTTCTACTTCTATTTGTGTGTGTGTGTGTGTGTGTGTGTGATTTTGCAGATTAAATTGGATGTTCGTCTCCGGGGGGGGGGGCTTTTTATTTTTATTTTATTTTTCTTTGCTCTGCTTTGTTTCTCTTTTCTTGCTGTTTTGTTGTGTCTGTTTTTGTTTTGTTTTGGGCCTGGTCGGGGGTTTGTTTACACCAAGGGGCCTGTGTCTAGGTGGGTGTCGTGGTGGGGGGGGGGGGGGTCCTTGTCGGCACATTATCTTGTGAAAGGTGAATCGTTGGGAAAGGGCCACAACAACAACAACAACACACACGCACGTACACAGATCCACAGCCGGGGACAAGAAAAACAACAATAACAATAATAGCAAAGATCCATTCAGCCGTTTTTGTTGTGCAGCTGGTTTTGGCAGCCATGTGGCGCTGAGTACGCACCAGGAATTTCGCAGCAGAAGTGTGTCAGTCTTTTTTGGTTTTGTGTTTCTGATGGAGTTCATTCAGGCTGGCGAAAAGGAAGACAACACTTCTCTCCAAACTCATCTCTCTCTCTCTCTCTCCCACAGTCTTGTCGCTAATATTATAAAGAGAGTTGTTGCTTTCCATCTCTGTGGTTTATTTGTTTTTTTTAGATGCGTATCCCCGCTCCCAGCGCCGTAAACAACCATCTGCGCACTCCGAGTGGCCGTGCGGCGCGGCCCGGTGTTTCCCACAGCGCAGGAACACAGACCCGACGCGCTAACGAGGGAGCGTCTCGGCGGATCGTAATGGGACGCCCTCGAGGCGCCGGGGGGAAGGAGGGCGAGGGGGTGCCACACTCGTTATTGTCAGACTTGGCGGACGTTCGGGGGGCCAGATGGGATGGTGATGAAATGAGGAGAGAGAAAGGGGGGGGGGGGGGAGGAAAACAAACAGATCAGAAAGAGAGAAAGTCTGCGCACGTCGTCGGTCAGGAAAAACAAAAAAGGCCAGTCGTGTCTTTGGGGAGAAAAGAGAAAGACGGGGAAGGAGTGTCTGTCTCCCGTCCTGTCTGATCAGAATGTTCTCCCACGAGGACCCGGGCCAGATTGCTGGCGTACCGGGGGCCTTTTCTAGGTGTCTGTGCCCGCTAATCCGATCTGAACACCCCCCCACCCTCCGCTGCCGCTTGTGAGAGGGAGGCCTCGGTTTTATTTTTGTCTCTGCCTGTCATTGTGTGGCGTCGCCGGTGCCCTCGGGGTGAGCGAGTGGGCGTCTGCTGCCGGTTTATTTGCTCTCCCGGCCGCTTAACACAATAAGTGTTGCCGTGGCAGAAACCCTGCCGTCACAGATATCGGGGATTGGGGTGGGGGGGTGAATTGCACTGCTGCACAGAGCTCTGCGGCCCACTGCTCCCTGAAGCCTGCGCAGCGCTGAGCTCTCCCCTCTACTAACACCAACATTTATTTATAGGCATTGTGGGATACTGTGCCGAAGGATTTGTGTTGTATGTAGTACAGGGCCCGGACTGGAGCCGGCACTGTGTGGACTATAGTACAGGGCCCGGACTGGAGCCGGCACTGTGTGGACTATAGTACAGGGCCTGGACTGGAGCCGGCGCCGTGAGGACTGTAGTACAGGGCCTGGACTGCAGTCAGCGCTGTGTGGACTATAGTACTATAGACTGGAGCTGTGTGGACTGTAGTGCAGGGCCCGGACTGGAGCTGTGTGGACTATTATACAGGGCCCAGACTGGAGTTGTGTGGACTATTATACAGGGTCCAGACTTGAGCTGGCGCTGTGTGGACTATAGCACAGGGCCCGGACTGGAGCTGTGTGGACTGTAGTACAGGGCCCGGACTGGAGCTGTGTGGACTGTAGTACAGGGCCCGGACTGGAGCTGTGTGGACTATAGCACAGGGCCCGGACTGGGGCTGCGTGGACTGTAGTACAGGGCCCAGACTGGAGCTGTGTGGACTATTATACAGGGCCCGGACTGGAGCCGTGTGGACTGTAGTACAGGGCCCGGACTGGAGCTGTGTGGACTATAGCACAGGGCCCGGACTGGAGCTCTGTGGACTATAGCACAGGGCCCGGACTGGGGCTGTGTGGACTGTAGTACAGGGCCCAGACTGGAGCTGTGTGGTCTATTATACAGGGCCCAGACTGGAGCCGGCGCTGTGTGGACTATAGCACAGGGCCCGGACTGGATCTGTGTGGACTATAGTACAGGGCCCGGACTGGAGCTGTGTGGACTATAGCACAGGGCCCGGACTGGAGCTGTGTGGACTATAGCACAGGGCCCGGACTGGAGCTGTGTGGACTGTAGTACAGGGCCCGGGCTGGAGCTGTGTGGACTATTATACAGGGTCCAGACTTGAGCCGGCGCTGTGTGGACTATAGCACAAGGCCCGGATTGGAGCCGTGTGGACTATAGCACAGGGCCCGGATTGGAGCCGTGTGGACTATAGCACAGGGCCCGGACTGGAGCTGTGTGGACTATAGCACAGGGCCCGGACTGGAGCTGTGTGGACTGTAGTACAGGGTCCGGACTGGAGCCGGCGCTGTGTGGACTATAGCACAGGGCCCGGACTGGAGCTGTGTGGACTATTATACAGGGTCCAGACTTGAGCCGGTGCTGTGTGGACTGTATTGCAGGGCCCGGACTGGAGCTGTGTGGACTATTATACAGGGTCCAGACTTGAGCCGGCGCTGTGTGGACTATAGCACAAGGCCCGGATTGGAGCCGTGTGGACTATAGCACAGGGCCCGGATTGGAGCCGTGTGGACTATAGCACAGGGCCCGGACTGGAGCTGTGTGGACTATAGCACAGGGCCCGGACTGGAGCTGTGTGGACTGTAGTACAGGGTCCGGACTGGAGCCGGCGCTGTGTGGACTATAGCACAGGGCCCGGACTGGAGCTGTGTGGACTATTATACAGGGTCCAGACTTGAGCCGGTGCTGTGTGGACTGTATTGCAGGGCCCGGACTGGAGCTGTGTGGACTATTATACAGGGCCCGGGCTGGACCTGTGTGGACTATTATACAGGGCCCAGAGTGGAGCCGGCACTGTGTGGTCTATAGTACAGGGCCCGGACTGGAGCTGTGTGGACTATAGCACAGGGCCCGGACTGGAGCTGTGTGGACTATAGTACAGGGCCCGGACTGGAGCCGGCGCTGTGTGGACTATAGCACAGGGCCCGGACTGGAGCTGTGTGGACTGTAGTACAGGGTCCGGACTGGAGCCGGTGCTGTGTGAACTGTATTGCAGGGCCTGGACTGGAGCTGTGTGAACTATGGCACAGGGCCCTGACTGGAGCCGGCGCTGTGTGAACTATAGCACAGGGCCCGGACTGGAGCCGGCGCTGTGTGGACTATAGCACAGGGCCCGGACTGGAGCTGTGTGGACTATAGTACAGGGCCCAGACTGGAGCTGTGTGGACTATAGCACAGGGCCCGGACTGGAGCTGTGTGGACTATAGTACAGGGCACAGACTGGAGCTGTGTGGACTATAGCACAGGGCCCGGACTGGAGCTGTGTGGACTATAGTACAGGGCACAGACTGGAGCTGTGTGGACTATAGCACAGGGCCCGGACTGGAGCTGTGTGGACTATATTACAGGGCCCAGACTGGAGCCATGTGGACTATAGCACAGGGCCCGGACTGGAGCCGGCGCTGTGTGGACTATAGCACAGGGCCCGGACTGGAGCTGTGTGGACTATAGTACAGGGCCCAGACTGGAGCTGTGTGGACTATAGCACAGGGCCCGGACTGGAGCTGTGTGGACTATAGCACAGGGCCCGGACTGGAGCCGGCGCTGTGTGGACTATAGCACAGGGCTCGGACTGGAGCTGTGTGGACTGTAGTACAGGGCCCGGACTGGAGCTAGCGCTGTGTGGACTGTAGTACAGGGCCCGGACTGGAGCCGGCGCTGTGTGGACTATAGTACAGGGCTCGGACTGGAGCTGTGTGGACTGTAGTACAGGGCCCGGACTGGAGCCGGCGCTGTGTGGACTATAGCACAGGGCCCGGACTGGAGCTGTGTGGACTATATTACAGGGCCCAGACTGGAGCCATGTGGACTATAGCACAGGGCCCGGACTGGAGCCGGCGCTGTGTGGACTATAGCACAGGGCCCGGACTGGAGCTGTGTGGACTATAGTACAGGGCCCAGACTGGAGCTGTGTGGACTATAGCACAGGGCCCGGACTGGAGCTGTGTGGACTATAGCACAGGGCCCGGACTGGAGCCGGCGCTGTGTGGACTATAGCACAGGGCTCGGACTGGAGCTGTGTGGACTGTAGTACAGGGCCCGGACTGGAGCTAGCGCTGTGTGGACTGTAGTACAGGGCCCGGACTGGAGCCGGCGCTGTGTGGACTATAGTACAGGGCTCGGACTGGAGCTGTGTGGACTGTAGTACAGGGCCCGGACTGGAGCCGGCGCTGTGTGGACTATAGCACAGGGCCCGGATGGCAGCTGTTTCTTTAAACAATGTCCTTCGTTTCCCACCTGACGGTTACAACATGACCCGACCCATGTCTGAGTGGAAAGTCAGGCGTACCAGGCTCCACTTTGTCGCAGTCGGGCCGTTTCTCTGCTGGTGTTGGTGCCGGTGGGCTGCTATTTCCCTTGCGCAAGTTTACTTGGGTACACTTTCACCTGGGGCTGTTGCCCTTTCATTGGAGTTGTAAACAACATTTCAGTACAGACTTTCCCAGGTCTGTCCAGTGATTTCCTACGGGTTCAGCAACCCAGTTTCCCTGTGTCGTCCCACCCTGGGCCTCGCGCTGTAACCACGTTGCGGTATGGGCAGCAGCTGTCCTCGGCCACACGGAGGCCCAATTAGACGAGGATTAGGGGCAGTCTGTGCCCCTCGCTCTGTTTTGCTGTAAATAACAAATCCCATGACCCCCCACCGATGCAGGGGCCTGCGTTCTCCGATGCGCCCCACTGGCTGCCTGTGACCTCCGCCCGGTGGAGGGGAAGAAAGATGAGAGAAAAATAGTTTCAGATGACAGATGAGATGCTTCTTCTTTGGCCGGCGCCTCAGTCTGCATGTCTTGGGGGGTTTGTGCAGAAGCTGACGGTTCCCAGGCGGCCGTTTTCACTTTAAACTTTGTTGAAGGTGGGTGTTAAAGCTGCCGGCAGAGAGACATCCACGTCCAGCAGAGACACATCTGATAGGGGATGCAACAGGACCGCCATTTCTCATCTTTCTCGTGCGTTACAGAGATTGAAAACTTGGGTTCTCGATCCAGTCCTGTTCCCCACCATGGCCACCTGCGTTTTCTCTCCGGGGGGCTCTGGGTTGGTATTGACGGGAGAAGACAGGCGAAAACTGCGACAGCATCCTGAGTGCCCTCCACGGTGTGGTGTTGTCAAAACGTTCCCAAACAACGTTATAAACTGACATGTTTAACTACATTAAAGGGATGCAATATCAGACAAATGCTGTTTATCAAACACAGATTAAACAGTTTAATTGAAATGAAAAATGGATCTAACGAGATATACGGTCACGCTTCGTATGGTTGTGCGATTTGTAGGAGGGACCCCTGACAGGTGCAGACAACGATACTGCGCCAAATGCTCTGTGGGGGGGGCGGGGTCACGTATTTTTTTCGCACGGCGTCTCATACTAAAGTGCTATATACTGCCTCCCCCACTGTTTAAAATAATGAAGTAGCTCAAATCGCACACATTACGAGCCCAGGTGCTTCAGGTCCAGTGAGGTGACTGAGAGCTCGGACTGCGTGTGTGTGCGTGTGTGTGTATTGGCTGGTGCATTTCTTGCGAGTGTGTGTCCGCCTCTGAAGGGGCTGGGGAATCAGTGTGTTTGTGTCTGTGTTTATGTGTGTATCTATTACAGTGTGTGTATTTTTGCTCAATTGTGTGTGTATTACAGTTTGTGTGTGTGTGTTAGTCTGTTCATCTTACAGTGTGAGTGTGTGTGTGTGTCTTAGATAGTGTGTATGTGTTTGTGTCCTCACAGTGTGTGTGTGTGTGTGTGTGTGTCTCACAGTGTGTGAGTGTGTGTTTGTGTCTCACAGTGTGTGAGTGTGTGTTTGTGTCACACAGTGTGTGTGTGTGTGTGTCTCACAGTGTGTGAGTGTGTGTTTGTGTCACACAGTGTGTGTGTGTGTATTTCCTCACAGCCGTTCTGTCTGTCAGCCTCCCTGCAATAACAGGCCTGACCTAGTTTCTGGTTCAGGGCTGCACTCGGGCTGTGGAATTTTACAGGACGGCCGTCTCTCTGAGCAGAGCGGAAAAAGCCACGGAGGCGAGAGAGGAAGGAGAGGAAGAAAGAGAGAGAGAGAGAGAGAGAGAGAGAGAGAGAGAGAGAGAGAGAGAGAGAGAGAGAGAGAGAGAGAGAGAGAGAGCGAGCGAGCGAGCGAGAAAGGCAGGCATACAGCCGGGTTTCTGGCCATGTACGCAGGCCGGCCCTCCGAGTCGGATCCCAGAGTGTAAATAGCGAGGCAGCGCTGGGGCTGTGATCTTTTTTATTTTGTCTGCGGACGGCGAGCGCAGGAACGGTTCTCTGCAGCAATGGCGCCCGACGGAAAATGTGTGTCATCGAGATTTGGTTTCCTTCGCTGTGTTTGTTTGGTGTTTGCCTTTTTTTTTTTCTCATGCAGAAAGCTTCAGATAGAGTCTTTCCCTTTTGTTTCTCTTTTATCTCGGGCTCCGCAAAGACTAGATGTGGGGGGGATGTTTGTATATATATGTATAAATATATATATATATATTTTGGTTTGGCCTACTTTGTGCAGCGTTTCAGGTAAAACAGACGCTCGAAAAATATAATAATAAAGAAGAAATATTAATAAGAGAACAGTTGTTGTGGGCTGTGGGTCAGAGGTTTATTAATCTTTGCTGTTGTGTCATATCGATGATGTCGTTTTGTCTGCATTATATATATATATCTTTCTGTTCTTGCTCTTGCTTGTCTCACTGTCCTGTTGAGAGCGATGCTAGGCCTTAAGCTTCTTACGCCCCCTCCCTCCGGTCCTGTTCCTTTCATGACAGGAAAGCCTTATTTCTCATATTTGACCAGGGTCTACTTGGCCAAGATACCCCGAGCAGGCCTGTAGAATATGATTTAAAACCACGGCATCACCGCTCTGATGTCATCAGAGAGCGCCCGAAGTCCAGGGAGGGTTCGGGCTATTCAAACAGCTGTCACTCCTTTTTTTTTTCGAGCTGCCCCCCGATTCTGCTGTGATTTCACCAGTGGAGTGAAACCTTGCCCCCTGCAAATCCCCCCCCACGCCCACACAGAGCTATTTTATCCTTTCATGTACGGCGTTTTCCTTCCTGCAAGATTAACCTCTCCCCCTCTCTCTCTCTCTCTCACTCCCCCTCTCCCTCTCTCAGTGCAGTGTCAAAGTAATGGCCAGTCTGTATGTGTGTCAGTGTGTCAGTCAGTGTGACTTCATTAACCTCCATCTCTCTCTCTCTCAGTGCAGTGTAGTGTGCAATGTAGTGATCAGTCTGTCCATCGGCCAGGCTGTACTAACCCCACCTGTCTCCCTCCCCCAGGTTGTGGCGCGACGCCATGGTGTCCTGGCCCGCGGTGTCGGACCGGAGTCACGCGGACGCCCTCCTCTCACAGCTGAACGAGCAGCGCCTGGGCGCCGGCCTCTACTGCGACCTCACCGTCATCGCCGGCGACGACGCCAAATTCCGGGCCCACCAGAGCGTCTTGGCTGCCTGCAGCCCGTACTTCCAGGAGCTGCTGTCCTCCCCGCCCCCCGGGCCCCCGGCTGCCCCCGGAGCCGGCCGACCCAGCGAGCGGGTGCTGGAGCTGCCCCACCTGAAGTCCGCCGTCCTCGCCGACGTCCTGGATTACGTGTACACCTCCCGAGTGTCTGGCCGCGGGGCCAAGGCCAACAGGCAGCTGTCCGAGGCCGGCAGGACCCTGGGCATCCCCTTCCTGGCCAGCCTGGGAGCGGGCGACGCCGGGCGCAGCAGGACCAAAAGCAGGGGCAAAGTGGACAGGGCGGCCTGCTCCTCGCCCCCGGGCCTGTCGAGATTCCCCGGCGTCAGGGAGCTGCGGGCCACCCCCTCGCCTTGCTCCCACACCGACCCAGAAGACCTGCCCTGGAGGATGGCGGAGCCGGTGGAGTACGCCTCGGGGGGATCGCTGTCTCCCATTGACCTCACCGCCCCCGGACGTAGGGACCCGGAGTCCACATCCTCATCCGCCGCTGTCCGGTTCCAACTTCCACCACAGAGCACTTTACCGCGGCTGCCGTACCCCGTGGACGCCCTGCAGGGCGACCCTGTCGCGCCCACAGACTCTGAGCGCTCCGCCGCGGAGACAGCCAAGATCCTGTTCAACCTGAGCGCAGTGGCCTTCCAGGGACGGGGGCACAGACACATCCGGGGGCCCTGCGACGCAAGCAGGACTTCCCCGGAGGAAAGGGAGGCAAAGGACGGGGTGCCTGGGTCAGCCCTTCCTCCTCTTTCTCCTCCTCCTCCTTCTCCTCCACCTCCTCCGTCTGTGACTAAGGGCTTCTTCTGTGGGTTGTGCCATCGCTCCTTCAGCTCTGGCTCCACGCTCAGTGCCCACATGAAGCTGCACCGAGGCGGGAGAGCGCTGAGCTGCCAGCACTGTGGCAAGGCCTTCATCCACAACAAGAGACTGCTGTCCCACCAGGCGCTGTGCGGACAGGCCCCACCACCAGCGCCCGCCACACCCAAGGAGGAGGAGGAGGAGGAGGAGGAAAGGGAGGTGGAGGGGGCGGGGGAGGCTGTGGGGCATGGGAGCCGGGAAGAGGAGGAGGAGGAGGTGCTTGAAGGAGAGGTAGAGGAAGAGGAGGAGGAGGAGGAGGAGGAGGAAGGGGAAGGGAGGGAGGAAGGGGAGGAGGGCCGCCCCCGGCCCACCAGGCTCCACAAGAGGGGCCGTGGCTTCCTGGCGCGGCACCGGGGCTTCCCGAGGGCTGGCCTGCTGGCGGAGGAGGACCACTTCGTCAAGGTGGTGGACGGCCACATCATCTACTTTTGCACGGTGTGCGAGCGCTCCTACATGACCCTGTCCAGCCTCAAGCGGCACTCCAATGTGCACTCGTGGCGCCGCAAGTACCCCTGCCGCTACTGCGACAAGGTCTTCGCTCTGGCCGAGTACCGCACCAAGCACGAGGTATGGCACACGGGCGAGCGGCGCTACCAGTGCATCTTCTGCTGGGAGACCTTCGTCACCTACTACAACCTCAAGACGCACCAGAAGGCCTTCCACGGCATCAGCCCGGGCCTCATCACCAGCGAGAAGACGCCCAATGGGGGCTACAAGCAGAAGGTCAACGCTCTCAAACTCTACCGCCTGCTGCCCATGCGGTCCCAGAAGAGACCCTACAAGACCTACAGCCAGGCCCTCCCCGACGGCCTCCTGCTGCCTCCGGAGGGCATCCCCCCCGTGCCCCTGGCGCTGCCTCTGGACGGCAGTCTGCTGGGGCCAGACGGGCTGCAGACGTACACCAAAGAGGAACAGCCGATGGACCTGCAGACCGATGCTGCCGGGTACCTGCTGGCGCCACCTGCTTTAGAGCCAGACATAGTGGGGGTAGGGGGGGTAACCCCAACATCACCTCCTGCCCTCCACAGGGTGTTGCAGACTGCACGTAGGATGAAGGGGGCCCGGACAGAAGAGGAGGGAGAGGCAGGCAGCAGGGCGCCAGGCGGGGCAACAGAGTTTGGTAGCTCCTCTACCGTCATCGCCTATGGCCACCCCAAGCCTTCGGTCATCGTGCGAGGCACCGCGGCGTCCTCCGTGATCGTGCACAGCAACCAAGTGCTGCCCACGAGCAGCAGCAGCAGAGTCTATCCCGAAGACGGCAGCCCCAAGCCGCCCACCCGCATCGCCCGGCCTATCAAGAAGCAGGTGCTCAAGGACTACTTCCTGTCCCAGCGAAGAGCTTCCAGTGGAGACATGGCCACAGAGGAACAAGGGAGCAAGGTGGAGGAGGAGGCGGAAGAGGTGCAAGAGGAGGAGGAGGAGGTGGAGGAGGAGGAGAGGAGGCCGCACAAGCCTTGCAAGACCCACGGCAAGAGTGTGACGTACGTGGCCAAGCCAGCCTGTGTGGGGGGCTCCTCGGAGGCCAGAGGGGGTGCCCCCTTGTGCCAGATCACCGTGCGCATCGGGGAAGAAGCCATCGTCAAGCGGAGCATTTCCGAGACTGACCTGATGCGGGACAAGGGCTCCCCGCCGCCCCCCAGCAAAACCAAAAAGACCGACCCTGCCGAGAAGGAGGAGACAAACCACCAACACCACCACCACCGCAGTCATCATCGCAGCCACCACCGCAGCCACCACCACAGCAGAGACCCCCCCCCAAATGAGGAGACGGCGCCCCACCCAGCCCAGGCCAGGGAGTACTACTTCCGCCGTGAGGTCCGAGAGGAGGAGGACAGCGACCAGGACGCTGGGGACAACCTGTGGCGACCCTACTACTCCTACAAGCCCAAGAGGAAGGCGCCGCACATGCAGAAGGTCAAGAAGAGCAGCTGGCAGCGCAAGCTCCGCTACAAGCGCTCCCTGCGACTGATGAAGAGGGCTGAGAGACTCCTGGACCAGGAGGTCTCCCAGGGAGCCTCCAGCAGGCTAGAAGACCGTGGGGAAGCTGGAGAAGAGGAAGCCACCCCCGCCTGCGAGGTGTCCACCCCACCCTTCCCAGACTCCCCTGCTCGGAGGCAGCCCCACCAGCCGGCAAAGGCCCTGACATGCTCCACCTGTGGGCGTCTCTTCTCCACGCCCAGGAAGCTGGACAAACATGAGCTCTCGCACCTGATGGAGTTCGTGTGCATGCTGTGCCAGGAGTCCTTCGTCTCCCGGGTCCTGCTGGAAGAGCACCAGAGCGCGAGACACGGCAAGGCAGAGGAAGAGAGCCCCCCTCCGCAGAGCCAGGCCCAGCAGCCGAGGAACAGTGTTGGCCAGACGCGCGTGGGCCGGAAGCCGTCAGTCCGGCACGCTTGCCCCATCTGCCCCAAGGTGTGCAAGACAGCTGCCGCTCTGGGGAGGCACATGAAGCGCCACGAGTCCGATGCCGCCAAGGTCCCTGTCGTCCCCTTCCCTTCGGACCTGGGCAAGGATTTAGAAGCAGAGACAGAGCCGGCGCAACCCATCCCGGTCATCAACTACTCCAAATCAGTGCCCCCAGCCTCGCCTCAACCTCAGCGTGGCAGCCCAGACCTTGAGGGGGAGAAGGCAGAGGAGGAGGCCGGCAGAGAGCAGACGCCTGTGCCCTCTGGCAGTAGCGGGACACCCGGCGAGAGGGAGGAGGAGGGTGGAGACGTGTCCGTGCCCAGTTCCGTGGGGATCAGGACGATATGCTCGGAAGTGGCTTCCAAACCTGAGGTCCCCGGCAGCTGCGTCCAAAGTGTGCTGGTCCTGAATGGGAAGGATGGTCTGCTGGAGTCGGGCTCCACCGAAAACTGCTCCTCAGATAAGCCATGCCACCGGCGCTGTGACGATCCTGGAGAGACGCCAAGCTACAGCAGGCAGCGCAGGGGGATTGGTATCGCCGACGCCCTGCTGAGCAACACCAGGCTGAACTTACCAGAATTGCCGGATACACGCCCCTATCAGAGACAGTCAGCGGAGCAGGATGGAGCCTGTTTGGGCGTCATTGTGCCACAAGAAGGCGACGCTCCCCCACTACAGCCAGGCAAGACTCTTAATGCTCACCTCCGCGAGGCCGAACCCCCCGCGGGGGATCAAGCATCGTGTGGGGAGGAGGAAGACAGGAGGTTCACAGGGCAGGGCCTGCCGATGCCTCCCACGGGAGAAGAGGGACCGGGTCCCGCCCAGGAACTGAGGCTGGGGAGAGAGGCCAGCCCGGCACAGGTCCTCCCGGAAATGGAGGCGGCACAGAGGGTGGCTTCAGTGAGGGAGGGGGCTGAGGCACGGGGACTGCTGAGGCTGCCCGTGGCAGAGGACACCCCAGTGGGGACAGCACCAGACTTTTGCGTTGTCCAGCCCCTCCAGCACCCCTCCCCGGGGCCTGTACGCGAGCAGCCAGTTCCCAACACCCAGACGCGGATGAAGTCTCCCGGCATCCCTCCCACCCCGGAGCTGCTGCGCCCGGCACACCCGGGGCCCAGCCAAGCCCAGGGGTTACTCCTGCCGCGCGTGCCGGGAGCGAGCGACTGCCGCCCTCTGGCGCCACCCCGGGGCGTCC
The DNA here is from genome assembly GCF_036373705.1 of Amia ocellicauda. Classification (NCBI taxonomy): domain Eukaryota; kingdom Metazoa; phylum Chordata; class Actinopteri; order Amiiformes; family Amiidae; genus Amia; species Amia ocellicauda. Next base: position 4,979,920 of record NC_089863.1, read on the forward strand.
TGGTCCCCCGAAAGCCCGACGAGGAGCCCCCAGCTACCCGAGATCGCCGCGGGGATGTGATCTACCCGGTGCAGGAGTTTCCCTTGCCCCTGATCGTGCCGGGGGGTTGCCGCTCCAGCAAGAAGCAGGAGGACAACATCCTGGTCTCGTACCCGGCCGGCGCCATCCCCTTCGGCCCCCTGGCCAAGATGTCCAATGGCGACCTGGGGAAGCTGCCCTTCTACCACGACCCCTACCAGCTCCTCTACGGGCCGCAGCTGCTGGCGTACCCCTACAACCTGGCTGCCCTGCCCATGGCGCTCAACATGGTGGTGCCTGGGGACAAGAGGGAGCCGCTGCCCTTCCTGCCCACCCTCTTCAACTACGTCAACCCTTGCCCGGGTGCTGGGCCGCAGCACCACCTGGTGGCGGGACCTAGCCAGTGCGGTAGTGGTGGTGGCAGTGGCGGTGGCAGCGGCGCCCGAGAAGGCGCCAACCAATAGGCACAGGGAAGGGTTGGTGGGGGGCAGGGACAGGGGAGGGCTCGACCCCTCGGACACATTGTAAACAGCATGACCTTGCCTCTCCAGCGCCCCCCTCCCGCTGTCTGGTGTGAAGCAGCGATAAGACCGGGGCGATGGGGTAGTAACAGAGGGGAGGGGATGGGTGTCGGGGGGGGGACTGTGGGGCTTTGAAGACTGTGTCATCCTCTCTCTCTCATCCCTCCCCTCCCCCAAACCCTTCCCCTCCTCACCGGCTCCCCCCTAACTTAGCTCTTATCTCTGTCCTTCCCTCTCTGTAGTAGCGTAGCGCTCGATAACTATCCTCCGAGACTAAAACAGCTGACAGGATGTGTGTGCAACTTAGTTCAGTCCGCTTCCTGTAGTGATCGATTGCAACAACAACAAAAAAACAACAAAAACAACAAAAAAACACACAAAAAAATAAATAAATCCTTTCCGTGATGGATAATCTTGACAAGAACGCTCCGCTCCCCACCCCCACCCCTCCTGTATGTGTATATATATATATATATATATATATATATATATATATATGTGTGTATATTTATACATTCTGTACAGAGAGGGGTTGGGAGATCCAGTGTGGAGCACAGAGTATACTGGGCACAAGATCGAGTTAAAAAATGGTGATTCATTCCACAGAGGTCAGAGGGGGCAGAGGGGGTGCCATGGCCAGTGCCAGTAAACTATACTGGGCTGGGCTGTTCAGTTCAGTCAGGACCAGTTGTAGACAGGACCAGGGCAGCGGGGCACAGCAGGCATGTCGAGTGTCTCGAGAGGGGTTCAGTGTAGCCCCTCTCTCTGCGACAGAGAGAGCATCAGAGTGAGCAGACCAAAATGGTGCTTGCCGCTGGTAGTGTACAGCACAGCCCACCTGGTAAGCAAAGGCTGCTGGGAAAACCAAGTTGGGCATCTGTGGTTCACAGTCCCGGTAATAGGAATTGAGTGCCAGTGAGACCCTCATCGTGGACACGTTGTCAACTCTTTGAAATACCCCAAAAGCAAAGACTCATTGACATTTGGACAGGGGCTCTCGTGTGGCGCCCTAACGCACCCGCTGTGTTAAGCTGGCGCCGGGGAGCTGTAGAGAGAGAGTGGGGTCGCCTCCCAGGGGCGAATGAATAAACACATCCAAACATAAATAAATAGAGGAAGGATAGTTTTGGTGGCCTTGTCTCCAGGGTATCTCGCCACTCACTCCCTCCTGGCGCCCTTCGACGGGGAAGACTGGGAGACTCAGCCACGTTCCTCTTTCTCTTCTTTCTTCAACAAACGGAGCTTCCTTCAGGATATTTAAATAATCGGCCGTGGCGTCCGACGCAGCCCGTTCACGTATCTGTATTTTCAGTTATTTTTTTCCTCTGTTTCCCGATTGATGCTTTCCTCCTTTCTTTCTTCCCGCCCCTTCCACCCTCTCCCCCTTCTCCATTTTTTAAGATGTTTTTTTTTGTGTGTGTTGTTCTGTTTTTTTACAGATTTGCTAGGTGATATTTCTGGAAAGGGGGCTTGAATATATGTACGCAGGCATATGAATGTAATATAGTGTTGAGTTTCGCGAAGTAGGGAAAAAAGAAACGTATTTAAAACAAGGTCAAGAAGAATCAAATGTAACAAAGACACACAGAACCCACCTTACTTCGCCGCACACTCTGGCCACCAACACTATAGGAACATAAAGTCAAGACACTTTGCACCTGGATTTACGAAGCAGTCGCACACCGATTCAGTTATAATTTTTTTTCCATTCGCTTAAAGAAATATATATTCTGTTGCCGTATCAAAACCAAAAAAAGCAAGCTGCCCTTTGGTCTGGTCTGTCTCGACGCCATTTTTTCCTCGAGGGGGCGCGTAAAAGCACAGCGAGAACCTCGGAGATTGTACGAGCCCGTCATCCTTGTTACTCCAAATCCAAATGGGTTTTGTTTGTTTTTTTAGTTTTTTTTACCAAATCCTTCATTTTCTTGGCCTGGTTATTCTTCTACTGCCATGTGTGTTGTCACGGACATGTATTTCAAAGCTTGCCTGGTTTGCCTTTTTTTTCCCGTTTGTTTGATCAGTCTCACTCCTGTGTCCAAACAATCAGGCACTCCCTCACACACAGACACACACACACACACACACACACACACACACACACACACAAGCATCAGTACAAGGTTCCCTTCCAGTGTCAGTAGCTTTGCATCTCTCCGCCTCCCTCGATCTCCCATCCCTCGATCTCTGCCCCCAGCCTTCCCTTCTCCCAGTCTCCGCCCCCAGCCTACCCACAACCCCTCCTCCATTTCTGCTCCCCCCCTAGGCTCCCACAGCATCTCTTATCAACTTGGGAGAGACAGAGACTTACCGTACACCCAGCACTGACTCCGTGTTACACTTAGCAGGGGGGGGGCAGTGTGCCTAGGGGCCAGAGCTGAGAGAGAGGCGATTACGGTCACCCCTCCGAGGGATCAGAGAGAGGAGGGCATTGAGCGGCCAGGCGAGGCGAGGAGGAGAGCCGGTTGTGTCCGCGACAGACGGATGACACCACCCGCACACTCTTGTTTTATGTCATGTGCACAGTTGATCCGGCCGCACATGTCTCTTTTCGTTCTTTCTTGGGTGGGTGTCAATCCATTCGTTCATTCGTTCATCCCAATAGATGCAGATAAGTCAAGACATAATTTTAATTCTCTCTCTCTCTCTCTCTCTCTCTCCCTCTCTCTCCACGCTGTTACCCAGAAGCCCCCGCACAACGACGTCACACCCTAGGGCCGTAGCGCCGTGGTTTATTGGGTTGGTTTGAGTTGATGGCAGACAGGCATGACAGGAAAGCTCTTTGCAATATCTTTTTTTAAATGTATTTCATTATTATTATTATTATTATTATTATTATTATTATTATTATTATTATTATGACGCAAGCTACCACACCGTGAATTCCAGTTTCTACCCATACAAAACTCAAGCACTCCTCTGCTTTGCATATTCTTGATGTCATTTTGGTTCATTTTAATTTATTTTAATGTTTTTTTTGGAGGGGAGGTGGGGGGGAATTTACGTGACGTCCACCAGATACATTTTGGAGTAAAACCAGATCGGAGAACCCCCCTGGCCTCCCCGCACACACTCATACACAATCTCCCACCCCCTAAGTGGGTCTTGGTACCAGACCGTGCCACAGGGTGTCAGAACCATCAGTGGTACAGACTTCTATTTTAGTTCTCGTTTTCTGTTCCTTCTCATTGTCGGTGATGAAGGATTGTAGCCGCAGCTGCCCCCTACCCCACCCCTCTGTCTGTTTCATTTCTTCTCTCTCTCCTGCTACAGTCAAACAAATAAACTATTAACCTGACAACCCTGCTCCGGAGTCTCTTTGGTGTCTTTTCTTCTCGTTTACTCTCTCTCTCTGTCTCTCTCAGAGTCTGAAGAGGCTGTCGTCCGACTGTGTGAACACAACACCCTCGTGTGAGAGCCGGTCTTAGGTCTCCGTAAGCCCCTCTTACCTTGGCTTCCTCTCCCAGGCTGCCTTTAAGTCTCCACGGTGTTGTCACTTTCTCCACTAGAGGGAGACATCTCAGTCTCACAGGAAGAGCAGCCGTCGCGCAGGACACACACATGTGCGCGTGCGCACACTGGTCAGAGTTCAGGTTTGGCACATGCTAGTGTAACCAGGGTAACAGAGAGGTCAGTGACTGTACACACAGATAACATGATGTACTCTGGGTTTTGTCAACAGCGACTGCTGATTTTCAGAGTTCGACACAGGAAACTGGACACAGTGTGGTGGGGAGGGAGTGTGTGTGTGTCGGTCAGTCTGCTGAAAAACTGGACAGTTGGCCAGTTGCTAATCTACTGGTCCTGGAGAGTCATTTTTTCCTGTTTCCAGCTGAACTCCCCTTTCACTTCCTTAACAAGTCCTGTAAATTGGAAACAAACACACACAAAAATCATCGTTGGCTAAATTTGTCCCACTTCCATTTATGCAGCACAATTCAATTTGAATCAATAAGCATTTCTTCAAGCTGCCAGAAACCTTGACCCTGTTTGGCGAGGTGTGTTGAGGAGAGCGAGAGACTCAAATTAATCAATAATGGGATGACCAGATCTAATCCCAGGCTGATCTTAGCCGGCTGGTCGTGATTCCCAGGGCTGGGAATGGTCGGGACGGTGGCCTGATGCTGCCTGTCGTGTCTCCGCTTCTTGACACCCGTCCATTCACTGGACTTATATGACATTATCAGGACGACACGTGCCCCTTTTGACCCACTGTCAACAATCTACTTTCCTTAGACTTGCTTTTTTGAATCAGAATCCCACCCCCAAAAGGGCAGGAAATGACATTAAACAAATAATGATAAATAGATCAATATTTAACCCCCCACCCGTGCGGCCTTTGTCCTCGCCCTCCTGTCTGCAAATCGATACTTCCCGGGGGTGCGTGTGAGTCCAAGGGCAGTGGGTCCACACTGTGGGACACGCGACACAAGCCCAGTGTGTGGAATAATACCTCCTCATCATCATATTAATCATAACGGCACACAAGTCGGGACACTAATTTAGTATGAATATGCGAAGGGCTGGCGCTGTACTGCTGCTCGTCGGCCTGGCACTGCTCGGGTGTCGGGTGCGGAGCGCGGCCACCAGGAGGGTCCGGCGGGACCCGGGGCACAGCTACCTGACAGACCAGCACGCGCTGAACCTCGGGCAGCGATGGGGAGAGATCCAGCCCTTCACCACCATGAAGGCAAACCTGTCCGAGGTCACCAGGTAACGCTTGCTGATTTATTATTATTATTATTATTATTATTATTATTATTATTAGTAGTAGTAGTAGTAGTAGTAGTAGTAGTAGTAGTAGTAGTAGTAGTAAAATACTGTTTTATTGGTAAATGTATTTTACAATACATAATAAAGACATTCAAAATTTTAATACTTATTATTACATTTTATGTAAAATTCAATTCTAAAATCATTTAAAACTTTTAAAATCCTTTAGTGATTTTAACCAAAATACAAATGTGGATTCAAAACAAAATGCATTAAAGCAATCAAGGTGTGCTAAAATGGCAAACTGCCAAAAGAAAATAAACAATTAAGATAAACAGTTTAGTACATTGAAATTAAAGGGAAATGCATCAGATAAACAAAACAAAATAAAAATCTGATGCATTTAAAGAGAATAAGAACGGTCAATGTATTAGGCAAAAAAACATAACAAAACACCAAACTATCGAAACAAGAAAACAAGTGTCTTTACATTAAAAACAATTAAAATCATTAAAAAAAAAACAATAATTTTCATTAATAAAGCAATTAAAGTTCTTGGACTCGGGCTCCAGCAGGGGGAGTATCTGTCCCCGGAGGTAGGGTCCCATCATGGGATACTGAGCTCCCCCAGATCTTGGATATGATCTTGGTGGATCTCCAGATTGACATGGTCTCTCACTAGGACCAAGCCCCTCTGTGCGATGACTTTCAGGTCCAGGTTCTGCTTGTTGAAAAGACAGATGTTACGTCCCTCCCACATGCCTGCTTCACCTCGCAGACGACACGCCACCAGCACCTCAGGGTAGATGATGTTAGGCCCCTGGCTGGTCCATACAGGATCTGCCGGGCGGTCTTCCATACAGGAATGGCCAACCTGTGGAGGAATGTAAAGAACAGGAGCCAGACCCTGCAAACGGAGGGGCAGTCCTTACAAATATAAGCCTCTGTCTCCCTTCCCAGGCAGCCCTTGTAGGGACAGGTATCAAACAGGGCTAAGCCCCTTCTGTACATGAATACTCGATGGGGAGACACCGACTCACGGCCATCAAGGAGACATCTTTCTGCGTATTTGTGAGGCAAACATGCATAGCATTAGCCCAGATATTCTGGCAGGTTTTGGGAGGGAAATCTTCTATTATGCTGGTCTTCTGGGTAGATCTCATCTGGCTACAGATGGTCTTATAGTCCCAGGAGACCAGTGCGGCTTTGTGGTGTTGTCCATGGCGCAGAGGCCGAGTAGTCTCAGGCTGCTGGCAAAGTAAAATCGGTTCATAAAACTCACTTTCTTGCCAGCAGCCTGTATGTTCTTAATCACATATGCCAGCCCCTGCACCTTAATGAGCCGCACGTCTGGGACCCCCCTACCTCAATCCAGGGCACCTTTCACCATCTGCACTCATTTCAGTCTCTCCATTTTACTCCCCCAGACAAACCAAAATATAATTCTGGTGATCAATTTTGCGGTGTGCCTGTCTGGGGGAAATATCATGCTGACGTAGAGAAGTATTGGGAAGAGGATGGCCTTTACGACCAGCACCTTACCAGCCATCGTCAAGGTCTTTGTGCTCCAGCCGTGGATCTTCCTCTGTACTTTGGATAAAGCTTCCTCCCAGCTCCGGGTGCCCGTGTTGGTCCCGTCAAGAACCTTGATAGCCGGTGTCACAGGGAACATGGTGGGCGGGCCCCAGCTGACAGGCCATGCCTGAGAGAGGTAGACCTCTTGGCCTTATTCACAGCAGCCTCTGTCGCCCTGCAGAAGCTGTCCAGCAGTTCCTCCACCCTGGCCACGGACGGCGCCTCCGTGCAGACCACAGCCACATCGTCCATGTAGGCCAGGGCTTTCAGTTGCTCTCCGCTGGCGCCCAGGAGATGGAAACCTGTCACACAGGCGTCCCGGCAGATCGCCTGCATGAACGGCTCCAAACAAAGGACCCCCAACCTGACTGTAAATGGTTTGATCAGGTGGCAGGTGGCAGGATCCTGCTGCTTAGGCTGCTGTAAATAATCTTCACCCACCTCCTCAAGCCAAGAGCGAGACCCATCCTCTCCATAACAAGCTGCAGGTATCCGTGCTGATCAGGATCAGTGGAAGTCTTCTCTCTTATGAGTAGGCCATGACATCCCTGAGCAGCATGGCATTGTCAGCCCCTGATCTACCCTCTCTGTACACCGACCCCAAGACCTGAGCCAGATCTTCCTTAAGCACCTCCCAAAAGACCTTATAGAATTCAGCAGGGATCCCATCGGGACCCGGTGTCCTTCCAGAGTTAAGACTCTTTATCACCTGGGAGAGTTCCGTGGTGGTGATCTCTGGATCCTCCTCCGCCTCCTCGCCCCCCTCCTTGCGGGACTCCAACAGGGACATAAAGTAATGGATTAGATTTTGATCCACCACCTTCTGATCGTACAACTCCCTGTAGAAGTCCCGCACCACTGTCTCAACAGCCTCTCTGCCCTCTACCTCCCTCCCCAAGGAGTTGATCATGGAGGACATTGCAGGCCACCTCTCCTTTGTTTTCTTGAAGAAGAAGCGGCTGCATTTCTCAATGTCCTCCATGATACGGACCCTGGAAAGGACCTTGAACTTTTCCTGTTCCTCCCTATAGGGGGCAGAAAGGCTCAGTTTCACCCGGGCCAACGCATCAGCCAGGTCGAAGCCTCTGAGCGTTGGACGCCGGCGTTCAGATGGAAATATCTCACCCGCTTCTCGCAAGCTTTCCGTTTCCCTAGCTGAATGAAGTAGCTCTTGGTTCTAACCTTTACCATCTCCCACCACTCTATAGGAGAATCAAAAAGGTCCTTCAGGGTCCTCCACTCCTTGAGGCGACTGCCAAAGGTCTTTACGACACGATGGTCATTGAGCTAGTAGTACAGTCCAGTCCAGCAGGGTCTCAGCCCTGGTCTTGAGAAACACAGTCCAGTCCAGCAGGGTCTCAGCCCTGGTCCTGAGAGACACAGTCCAGTCCAGCAGGGTCTCAGCCCTGGTCCTGAGAAACACAGTCCAGTCCAGCAGGGTCTCAGCCCTGGTCCTGAGAAACACAGTCCAGTCCAGCAGGGTCTCAGCCCTGGTCCTGAGAAACACAGTCCAGTCCAGCAGGGTCTCAGCCCTGGTCCTGAGAAACACAGTCCAGTCCAGCAGGGTCTCAGCCCTGGTCCTGAGAAACACAGTCCAGTCCAGCAGGGTCTCAGCCCTGGTCCTGAGAGACACAGTCCAGTCCAGCAGGGTCTCAGCCCTGGTCCTGAGAAACACAGTCCAGTCCAGCAGGGTCTCAGCCCTGGTCCTGCAGAGACACAGTCCAGTCCAGCAGGGTCAGCCCTGGGGCCGGTTGCATAAACAGTAGTATAATTACAGTATAAGTTAACTAATGATAGACAGTCAGTTAAAACAGTTGCATAAAACAATACATCCTTACTAGTCAATCACATAATGCATTCTGGGAGTCTTTAGGTCACTAGAAAAAAAAATGGACTGACGGTTCTCTAAAGCAGCGATGATAACAGATTACAGTATATGAAAATGTGTCCTTGTTATTGCAATGCAATGCAGAAACATATATACTTTTGGGGAGATTTGCACTCAAACTCAAGGTGTGTGAACAAATCAAATAAAAGTTAAGTTTGTGTGCGATATGTAAAAGGCATGAAGAAACGGTGGAAGAATCTGCTAAAACATATCTGAAAGAAAACATCCGGGTACTCAAGGAGGGCCTCAAAACTCATGGATTGGCTATTGATGTCTGTGGGTGGAGTCTCTATGTTCTATATCTGTGACGCGTGTGAGCCAGTGGGAGGAGTCAGCATCCGTGACACGTCTAATATACTAGTTTTAAGGAACCGTCCGCTGTTCCTGTGGGTATGTAATGAGTCTGGCCTGGTGCACTGTGAGTATATCATGAGTCTCTCTCCTCCTTTCACCCCTCTCTCCCTCTCTCCTTCTGTCTCTCTCTCTCCCTCCCTCTCTGCAGCATAAAGTCCTCATTCTTCTTCCGCTCGTTTGACCCCGATGGTGTGGTGTTCTACGGGGACACGAAGGCAGGGCTGGACTGGTTCGTGCTGGCGCTGCGGGGGGGGGTGCCCGAGATGCAGATCGGCAAGGGAGATGCCCGGGTGTCCGTGTCGGGGGGTCCACGCCTGGACGACGGCCTCTGGCACCAGGTAACACCACTCCCCCCCATACGCTTCCCCTCCCCACGCCCCCTCTGTCTCTCTTCTCTCTTTTGATTGGCTTTTCCTGTCTCTCCCTCTTTCATTTTCCTTTGTCTTTCTTTTTTAATTTGTTCACTTACAATCCATTCCCTCCTCCCTCCTCCGTCCGTTTACCCCTGCCTCTCTCACCCCCAGGTGCAGGTGAGTAGTGTGGGGCAGTTTGTTGTGCTGGAGGTGGACGGGGCGGCGGTGCTGAACGTGGGGCTGTACTCCCCCAACATGGACCCTGAGCTGCAGGGGCAGATCCGCCTGGCGCTGGGGGGGATCCTCGTCAACAGCTCCCTGCTGTTTAGCCCAGTAAGACAAACACACAAACTCTCTCACACACACACAGATACAGACAGACACAGAGACGCACAGAAACAAACACACACACACAGACACTCTTGCTGCTCTGAGCCCACAGTCAAGGTCAGACCGGGGTTGGGTAACGCAAAACTTGTTTTCTTACAGCAATCATTAAGGTTCAAAGTTCAAAAGTGCACATTTAGCAAGATGAGAAGTAGCTACGGTGCAGAGAAGCAACTCCTATCTGTCCTATACCTGTGTGTCTGCTCTGTATCAGTCTGTGTGTGTGTGTGTGTGTGTCTGTCTGTCTGCATATCTGTCTGTCTGTCTTCATGTCCATCCTGTAACCCATGTCGGTCTCATATCTGTCCCCGTTTCTGTCTCATGACTTTCTCATGTCCTGTGTGTGTCTCTGTGTCTGTCCGTCCATCTTGGCGTCCCCTCTCTGTCCGCCTCCCAGCTGAGACCGGAGATGGATGGCTGCCTGCAGGGTGGAAACTGGCTGAACCTAAGCGCAGCCTGGGAGTCTCACCTGGACGCGCCGCCCAAGCTCTGCTTCCAGCACCTGTCGCGGGGCAGCTACTTCCCCGGCACCGGGCTCGCCCTCCTGCAAAGCACGGGTGAGCAGCGCCGCACAGACGCACATGCCTGTTGGGGACGACGGAGAGAACTGCAGCTGTGCTCCCCGACCAAAGCGGCGTGGTTCTTACCAGCTACGATCACAAGCTTGTAAAAAATCATCATCATCAACAACGTCATCATCATGATAAAAATAATACATTTTATTCATAGAGCGGTTTTCATTTCACACAGAAATCACAAATCTGTACGTCAGCAACAATTACAATTAATAATAACAAACAATTGAAAACTAAAGACGAGACAATAAGAATTAAATCTTCATATAGAACAGACAAAAGAAACCACAACAAAAGCCAGCTGGTAAAAATGTGTCTTTAGCCCAGACTTAACAGCAGCGATGGTTTAGGGCTGAGGGAGCACAATGCACGACACCCCATTGTTTTGAGATGAGTCTTTGAGACAGAAAGAAGTCTTTGATCGTCGGACCGAGGTAGATGGGGAAACAGTTTGGAACGGAGAAGCTCTCTAAGATAACGAGGACTGGTGGCATAAAGTGCTTTAAATTCAAAATTCAATGGGTAGCCAGTGAAGGGAAGACAGTACAGGGGTGATGTGATCAAATGAAGTGCTTGTCATGCTCAGTGACAGATTGAAAGTGAAATAATAATAATAACAATAATAACAATAATAATAAAAGCATTAACAGTGCAGGTTAAGGCAGTATGGATTTGAGCCTCCCCCATACAAAACTTTAGAAATGGTAACTGACAGATACAAACCATGCCACCAGACCCCCTCACAGCATGTAAACACAGCCACTGGTGAAGCCTGGCACCCCAATAAACCCCCCCAAACAATGCAGTGGTTTGTAGTTTTCATCCCTAAAAGGCTGTTTTGTGTCCCTGGGGGCCAGACTTCCCTCTGGATGCGGCGGACAGGAGGATCACAGTGGAAGTGAGCGTCCACACCGAGAGACACAGGGGGACGCTGTTCGCCGTCCTCAACAGGCAGAATGAGACGCTGATCACCGCCACGCTGCAAGAGGACACCGAGGTGCGACCCTCCCCCTCCCTCTTCCTCACTGCTCCTCCACTCCTCTTCCTCATCTGCGGTCCCAGATGCCTATAACGCTCTGTCTCTCTCGCTCCCTCCCTCTCTCCCTTTATCTCTCCCTTTTGCCTCTCGCATCCTTCTCTCTCCCTCCCTCCATCTCTCCCCCTCACCCTTTCTCTATATCTCTCCCTCTCCCTCCCCATCTCTCTCTGCAGGTGCTGAAGTTGACAGTGTGCGGCAGAGACACATTCTTGCCATTCCCCTCGTTGGGGGAGGCCAGCTTGGCAGTGAGTGTGTGGGAACATGGCATGCAGCTCCAGACTGGCACCAGCGCCCCCATGCTGCAGCCAGGAGACCTGGCAGACTGGCTGGACACCTGGGAGAGCGGGGTGCTGCTGGCCGTCGGTGGGGTGCCAGGTAAGGGGGCACGTTCCCACACCACTGTTCCTCTCATACTGCCCCTGATATCGGGGCACTATAGTGTAGAGCAGTGGTCCCCAACTCTCCTCCTGGAGGAGCCCCTACCCTGCTGGTTTTTGTTCCAACCGATCTCTCAGTTACTTCATTTAACCCTTAATTGAACTAATCATTTCCTTTTAATTATTTTAACAAGATTGTATAAGGAACGTATTATTATTATTATTATTATTATTATTAATAATAATAATAATAATACTAATATTATTTCTTGGCAGACACCCTTATCCAGGGCAACTTACAACATAAGTGCAAAACAAAGTACAAAAATACAGTTAAGTAAAAACATAAAACATAGCAATTCAAAATATAATACATTTTACAAATTCCAATTTACAATTTACACAGGCAAGTACAGTAAGTGAGGTCCTACATCCTGGACGGTAAAAGCTAAGTGCTGTCAAGATGTAGGGTTACAGTCAAGGGCTACGGGAAAGGGTGCAAGGAGGAAAACAAATAAAAACACAAAAAGCATAATAACGCTCTGTGAAATGCTATCTAACGGGGATTACAATGACAAATATTATAAGTACAGTCTGAAAAGATGTGTCTTGAGTAAGCGCTGGAATGAGGTCAGGGACTCTGCTGTTTTGACTTCGGTGGGCAGGTCGTTCCACCACTTAGGGTTCAGGGATGAGAAGGAGTGGCTCTGGAGGAAGAGGAGTGGAGAGGAGGCAGAGTTAGTCTCCTGGCACTGGAGGAGCGCAGTGGTCTGGAGGGGATGTATGGACAGACGAGGGTCTGAAGGTATCTTGGTGCGGTGTGGTCGAGACAGCGGTAGGTGAGGGTCAGTGTCTTGAACTGAATGTGTGCCGCTATCGGGAGCCAGTGGAGGGAGCGGAGCAGTGGAGTAGCGTGTGAATCGGGCAGAGAGACACCAGACGAGCCGCAGAGTCCTGGATGAGCTGGAGCGGCGGGTAGTGGATGCAGGCAGGCCGGCCAGGAGGGAGGTGCAGTATCCAGGCGGGAGAGGACCAGTAACTGGACGAGTAGCTGAGTTGAGTAGTCGGTGAGGAAGGGACGGATCCGGCGTATGTTGCTCAGGAAGAATCTGCAGGTGCGCGTCAGTGTGGTGATGTGCTGGGTGTAGGAGAGCGCAGGATCGAGGGTGACTCCTAGATTTTTAGCGGAAGAAGAAGGAGAGAGTGTGGTGGATTCCAAGGGGATCGAGATGGGGAGGTCAGCAGAAGGAATGGGGGAAAAAGAGGAGATCTGATTTGGAGAGGTTGAGCTTGAGGTGGTGCGAGTGCATCCAGGCGAAGATAGCAGACAAGCAGGAAGAGATGCGAGAGGGGATGAGAGGGTCAGAAGAGGGAAAAGACAGGAAGATCAGGACGGAGCCTTGGGGAACGCCTGTGAGGAGAGGTTGGGGGGTGGATGAGGAGCCTCGCCATGTCACTTGGTAGGTCCGGTCGCTGAGGTAGGAGGAGAACCAGGTGAGAGCAGTCCCAGAGATCCCAAGGTCAGCGAGGCAGGAGAGGAGGATGGAGTGATCAATGGTGTCAAATGCTGCAGAGAGGTCAAGGAGGATGAGAACTGAGGAGAGGGAGGTGCCCGAGCACAGCTGAGGGAGTCAGTGACACCCAGGAGAGCCGTCTCAGTGGAGTGAGCTGTGCGGAAGCCAGATTGCAGAGGATCAAGGAGTGAGTGTTGGGACAGAAAGTCAGAGAGCTGACGGTGGACCGCCCGCTCGAGAGTCTTGGAGAAGAAGGGGAGTAGGGAGACAGGGTGGTAGTTCTGAGGAGAGGTGGCATCAAGGGTTGGTTTCTTGAGGAGTGGGATGACGGCAGCTTGTTTAAAAGGAGAGGGGAAACAGCCAGAGAGGAGTGAGGAGTTGAGGAGGGAGGAGATGAAGGGGAGAAGATCAGGAGCAGTTGCTTGGAAGAGGCGAGAAGGGAGAGGGTCCAGGGCACACTTTGTAGGTTTGTGACGTAGGAGAGTGGAAACTTCAGCATCTGAGAGAGGTGTGAATGAAGTAAAGGAAGCTTGATCGGTATAGGGTAGTGTAATATTCTGCAGTGTAGTGTAGTACAATGTTGTGTACGGAAATTCTAGTGTAGTGTTCTAGGTGTGTGAACTCTGTGGTGTTCTAGGTGTGGGTGAGGCGCAGCAGTCAAAGCCCCTAGGTGACCCCTGACTTTCTCTGTGTGTGTTTGTGTGCCTGTGTGCGTCTGTACTTGGCAGACAGCTCATGCTACAATGGCTCCCAGGACCAGGACTACTTCCAGGGCTGCCTGCTGAAGTTCAGCATCCAGGGGAAAGCGGTGGACCTGGACCGGGCCTGGTACAAGCACGACTCAGTCTCCTCTCACAGCTGCCCGGGCAAGGAGCCGGAGTCCGAACTGTCCAACCTAGTAGCGACTGGAGCCATGTGATTAATGCCTGCCGTCTCACAAAAGGGCGGTGCATTACAGCTAACTCTACTGTTCCTTGCTGGGGGTTAGGGTGGCAGTGTCTGAGGAACAAAAAGAAAACGAATTTCCCGTAAACACCAACATGTTGCGTTTGGTTTTGCCCCTTTCTGCTCTCCTTCCTGTATGTTTTGTGTATCAGGGTAAAGAAAGAAAAAGTCCTGCAGAAGCTCTGATCACTGTATTGTGTTTTCAATGACAGAAAATATAATGCCTGAGTCTATGTGTGTTTGTTTGTTGGTTTAAGTCTTGTTGTGTTGTGGGTATTACTGACATAAATCACTGTAGGCCGGGAAGGAAGGTACAGTAATTGAGTTCATTAAAAATAACAGTCAAAATAACAATGTGTCCCTCCTTTGTAAAAAGCGGTTATAAGTGCCGCACCGGGCAGCGCTGTCTGAACAGCTGTGCACAAACTACTGGCAACAAGGGAGGATGAACAAGGACTACATTTAAAACAGTAACCGATGTTTTCTTACTGAAATGACGGGAAAATTGAAGGTAAGTTGTGGAAAACCAAAGGAAAATTACTTTATGTATTTATTTATTGTTATTCAAGAATAAGATCAATTATACAGATAACATGTTTGTAGTACACGGTTCAATTCAAACTTGAAAATTGTGTTTTCTTTTAATTCTGGGGATAGGCTTAGTTGTGTGTTTTTCACATTTAACTGTGCATGTTAAGAAAGAAAGGAAAATAAATCTTTATTAATTATTAATTGACTAATAATATTATTAATTATGTAGTAGTAATTGCTTTTACAGTTTTGCAGTCCTTTTTTGAAACACTGTTGGAAAAATCAGAAACATTTAACAAACATATCCCAGATCTTTACATGAACCAGTTGAACATTGCACTGGAATGTACAAAACAACATGCAGTGTCTCAGTGAGGTGTTGGGCACCACGAGCCCCAGAACAGCTTCAATGCTCTTGGCACAGATTGTACGAGTCTCTGGACTCTACTGGAGGGATGAACTCCATTCTTCCAAAAGATATTCCCTCATTTGGGGTTTTGATGATGGTGGTGGAGAGCGCTGTCTAACACGTCCATCCAGAATCTCCCATAGGTGTTCAATTGGGTTGAGATCTGGTGACTGTGAAGGCCATAGCATATGATTCACATCATTTTCATACTCATCACACCATTCAGTGACCCTCGTGCCCTGTGGTTCGGGGCATTGTCATCCTGGAAGAGACACTCCCATCAGGATAGAAATGTGTCACCATAGGATAAAGGTGATCACTCAGAATAACTTTGTAATGATTTGCAGTGACCCTTCCCTCTAAGGGGACAAGTGGACCAAAACCATGCCAGGAAAATGCCCCCCACAGCATAACAGAGCCTCCGGACCCCCTCACTGTAGGGGTCCAGCAGTCAGGCCTGTCCCGTTCTCTTGGTGTCCCACACATGCACTCGCCCACTTGTCGAGAATATGGTGAAGGATGACTCATCTGACCAGATCACTTTTTCCCACATCTCTGTAGACCAGCGCCTGTGGTGCCCCAATAATGACCCCTCTTTCAAAGTCACTTAGATAGTTTCCTCTTGCCATCAAAATCAAGGTCAGCTGGGCCTGCTCAGCATTTGTATACATGCCACAGAGCATGATAGGATGTTAATTACTTCATTGTATCATGCAGTACACCTGTTTGGAGGCACCTGCATTCGTTATGTTCCTCCACTCATTTATTCAGGTTTTTCCTTTCATTTGTCACCCGTCTGTATTTATTTGTTTGTTTGACATTTGTATAATATAACTACAATGGGCTTATCTGTGAAGCTTTGTTCCCTGCAGAGTTAAATGCTTGTATAGGAAAACACATTTGCCTTATTCAATACTTTTTCTTTTAACAGCAGCAGCCAACTGTGAGTTTCTGCTTGTTCACACATTGCCACCATTACTGAAACTAAAACCTGATTCACTTACGCCCTCTAGCGGTAAAAAGCAACACTACTACAGTGGAGAGAAATGGGTTTATATTGAAGTGATTTTATGAATAAGGAGGATGAGGATGAGGAAGTAACAAGTTTATTACAAAGAAACATAAATACAGATTAACCCCAGAACCTCCTCTGACATGAAGTGAAGAAAAGAACTAAGGATGTGAGTCAGAGAAGCCTTTTCATAGCTTTAGATATCTTCAGTGTTGCAGTCTTATCTATCAGCAGTGATTACATCTCATTAGAATACAGTTGTACAAACAGATTCACCACATGCATAATAATGAACACAAACCTGAGCTGATTACTGTTGTCGTTGTGTTTGATGAGTTGATTGGTGCTGCTCAGCGTTCTTCAGGCAGCAGATGTTTATCAAAGACATTGTTTTAAGTCCTCAACCAAATACCTGTGCCCCAAAACACACAGCCTTTAAACTGTTTAACTGGTGTAGCTGGTTGAATATCCTAGACGGCTTAGTTGAATAGATTATCCTAAAAACAACAAGGAAAACAAGGAAATCCAAGGTACCAATGAACCTAAGACAGAGACAGGGTAACAGGACTTTGGTAGATCTTTGTAGCATCCTGGGTATGAAACTACAGACTAGTAATGTTCAATTTTCATAGATTTGATTAATTCTCTACATTTCGACAGCACCCAAGAGCACCCCAGTAAACCCTTGAGTGCCTTGACTGGTCCTGTCTCAGTCCACCTCCCACACTGTTTGCCCAATGAAGTGCAGCCTCAAGGTGTCAGAGCTCACGTACTGCTGCAGCTCTGACTCTGGGATCAGGTCTTCTATCTTATACTCACATCCCGGCACCGAGTCAAAAGTGTCCCGCACGTCAGTGACGAAGAATTCGCCGTTGTGGAACTTCTGCAGCAGCACGATGAGTCTGTGTTTATGGGGGGACTGAGTCATCCGACAGTTCTCCACTGTCCACGCGATGGCAACGTCGTCAGTGTCCTTCACCACTCGCTCCACATAACACAACGACTGATTGTAGTATGATTTGACTGCACTGTACTGTGGTTCCTGAACAGTGACCCTCTCTCCTTTTGGGTAAATTTTAAGAGACCAGTTACACTCAGCTTCTAGCAGTCTAGTAGTAAATTTGATCTGATGTTCAATCTTCTGCTGGCTCTGATATCTACTGATTTCCCAGGTGTTCCCATTATTTATCGATTTATAGAACCTCATGGAGAACTGAGGTGAATTGATGTCATAACTGGATTTGAGAATATCTAAAGGGACGGAGTTGGCCTGGTAGATGAGCAAACTCTTCGACTGTATGTACAAATTCACAGGCTTCTCGGCTGTGTGTGAAGCATTATACTGAAAGAGTTGACTGGCTTGAATCATGGGGTACCGGATGTGTTGTAACATGTTACTGCACTGGTCTGGATGTTCATCCAGCCAGTCAACAGCGGCCTTTAACAAAGTCATCTCGCTCTCCACGACCAGGTCGGACCTTTGGAGAAGGTCGCACAGGTAAGCGGAGTCAATGGACCTCCAGACAGGAGAGCAGATCACTGTGTCCATATTCCAGGCAATGAATCTATCACAGGCTTCCTTCAGCTCGGCGAGGTCGGCCAGTTTGGCGTATTGTCTCCACTGGATGGCTCGGTTACACTTGCCCGGTGTGGCCACGTTCTTGACCATGAACTCCTCACAGCATTTCTTCAGAGAAACAACATTGTACTTGTCTGCCAGCATGCCGACAGGAAGGGCATTGTCGGTGCTGAGGGTGAGAGCCCCGCTGTAGAAGTACCGCAGGAAGTCCTCAAAGTAGGGCAGGCACTGCTCCTCCTCCGTGAGGCTGATGGTCTGCTGCTGGGCCTCGGGCCAGCGCCGGCTGGACAGCATGGTCTTGAAGACGCTGCTCTGGGCCGCCAGGAGGAGCCGGTGGCAGTGGACGCTGAGGCTGCCGTTCACCATGATCAGAAGGTCACTGAGGTCCTGGCTGTTGTACAGGCTGGAGAGGAGAGCCCTCAGCTGCTGGAGGTGGTCCACCTGCTCACACGGCCCACTCTGCCTAGGGTCCTGAGGACACACAGAACAGCACTGAGGACGGGCCGCCTGAATCAGGGAACAAAATCTTTAATGGTCTCAGGTCCAAACTCTTTAGGCTCTATGAAGCTTGTCTTTGAAGCTCTCTGTAGTATTTTGGGACTCTCAAAGTGCTAATAGCCATACAAATTATAAACATTATTGACCATTATGAAAGTATACTAAGTGAGAGTCCATAGCTAAAATAATGTTTTCTATGCGGGATATCTTTACTTTCAATATTGTTGCTAATCATGTATTTTGGGATATTTTGAACTGACAATGACTGGACAATATTTATTTATTAGATGTGCTGTTTACCACCAACTGTGAATCTGGGATTTGTATTGAAACATTAATTTTAAACAGCAATTTCAGATGAAACAGTGTGCATTTTAAGTTCCCATTTTGAGAAATGTATGATTAGGTTCATTAACATGTTTATGTGCACAATAATTATGTGCTGATAACTCGGTGACTAGCAATATAATTGACTACCCATTATACAGACGGGTGAGAAATGAAAGGAAAAACAACATGCAGTGTCTCAGTGAGGTGTTGGGCACCACGAGCCCCAGAACAGCTTCAATGCTCTTGGCACAGATTGTACGAGTCTCTGGACTCTACTGGAGGGATGAACTCCATTCTTCCAAAAGATATTCCCTCATTTGGGGTTTTGATGATGGTGGTGGAGAGCGCTGTCTAACACGTTGATCCAGAATCTCCCATAGGTGTTCAATTGGGTTGAGATCTGGTGACTGTGAAGGCCATAGCATATGATTCACATCATTTTCATACTCATCACAACATTCAGTGACCCTCATGCCCTGTGGTTCGGGGCATTGTCATCCTGGAAGAGAGCCACAGAGCATGATAGGATGTTAATTGCTTAATTGTATCATGCAGTACAACTGTTTGGAGGTACCTGCATTCGTTATGTTCCTCCACTAATTTTTTCAGGTTTTTCCTTAAATTTGTCACCCGTCTTTATCTACATTCTCTACATCATGTACAATGGTGTTCCTGATAGGAGAAGCAACAATGCAGCAACATGTTTCATTCTGCCTGTTCTAGCAACATGTAGACTGGGGTCCCTCAGCTTCAGAGGAAACTACTCAAAGCTGGAAGCAGGTTTAGACAGCGTGACCACAGTATAGACTGGTGCCGTGTGTTTCCTGTGAAAGGATCTCCGAGAGTAGAGGTTTCACAAAAACCTTTTGCAGAATCACCTTCAGAGACATGACTATCCCTGTTGGGACAGAGAAGCAACAATACAGAGAAGCATACAAGCCCTGACAAGCACAGCCCATCGCTCATATCTCCCCTTGTTGTGATGAAGAGCACCCCCAGGAGCTCTGAGGTGAGCTGCAAGTCACCACCTGACTGGGAACTCCAGCCCGACCTTCAGCACAGAATTGCAAACTGCTCGTCATCAGGAGGAGCACAACTCACCATTGTGTCGGATGTGTTGTAATGTTGAGAGGAGCTGGACGAGCTGGGCTGGATGCAGGAGAAAGCGCTGTGCAGCCTCTTGCTTTCAGTTTCATTTTGTGGGAAATATCGTGAGTGTGAGAGTGCAGCCTGGGAAGGGGGTGGGACAGGGAGAGCTCATTTCTCACTGCAGGACAAACCTCTACAGGGCTCTCACTGAGAGAGAAGTAGTTCTCCTTTTGTAACAAATATTTATAGTTGGTTTCTTTCTCAGGGTACTTTAACAGGTTCAAGTAACATTTATTATAATTTCCTACTGTAGCAAACACACATTTTTCACTTTACACTGTTTACTGTTTTCTATTTGTTTTTCATGTGTCTTGCTAGCTATCACAGATACTGTTGGCTGAGATTAAATTAACAAGAGAAACTAAAGTCTTTTACATATTTGATAGCTGATTTTCCTGGACATTTCTTCCCCCAAACACCCAAAAATAGGCTCAAGAAAACACTAAGTCTGTGTGAAAGGGAGACCAAGACCAGTTCAGTGCATCATTGGACAGTCATTTACTCCGAATATCCAGGTAAAGCATATAGGCCAAAACAAAGCAGTAAAGACAACATCACTCAGAGCGTTTATTATGTCACAGCGGCCCTCAGTCGAAAACCAGGTCTTGTATGTGATATAGCGATGCATTTCAGAAGAAAAACTGAAATAAAATGAAAATGGATAAGATTGAGAAACAGAAGACCCCCTTGTTCCTTCATGTGGGGGTTGAAGACGCAATAGAAATTTTCAACACGTTTGTAAATGACGGAGACAAGGACAAATAGGACATAGTAATGCAGAAGTTCGAGGAATACTGCACACCCAGAAAGAATATCACATACGAACGGAACATCTTCTTCACATGAGTACAGCGGCAAGGTGAGACAATAGACCAATATGTGACTGAATTGAAAAGTAAAAATAAAACCTTTTTCAGAAACCTAGCTGAATCTTCAGTTAGAGATTGAATTGTATGCGGTATAAGCGATCCAGTTTAAAAAGATTGTTGAGAGACCCAGACCTTACTTTTCAGAAGGCAGTGGACACTTGCAAAGCAGCCGAGGTTACAAAAAGAAGAATCAAGACTCTCACAAATACTGAAGCAAAGAGTCAAAGCCCTGAACTAGATTAAATAAAACGGTACAAAGAAAACAAAAGAGCAATAGCACGAAACGTGGAAAGGCCATACCAGGACACTCACAGACAAAGGAAACCGATTAAATGCGGGAGGTGTGGCAAAGAACATGAGACAGAATAGCTATCCAGCCATAAAGAGTGCTTAAACTGTAAAAAGAAAAACCATTTTGCAAGGATGTGCAAAACAGGGCAAATACAGACCGTAAAACAGTACGATGGTGACACCGACGGTGAAAGCGAACTGTTCATTGGAGTTCTGGAGAACGCAGAAAACTGTAAAAGCCTGGAAAGTGCAGCTGGAAATAAACGGTGAACCGATCATGATGAAACTCGATACGGGAGCTCAATCATGACTTGAAGCATGTTCCAGGAAAGATCATATTTAGTGGAGCTACCTGCAGGACATCACCTGAGAAGAAACAGAAGAGAAATCCAAAAGATTCCACAGGATAGTACGGTTCTTCCAGATGAGAATACATCATTGTCCCAGGACTGGGATTTTGAACAAACTGCAAATAACAGCAGCATGGAAGAAACTGTGGAATCTCCGGTAGCTGAGCAGGAATACAGAACAACAACAACACCTGTCTAGAGAACCAGAAGTGGACGTCTGGTATCGAAACCTTCGAGATATAATGAATTAATCTGTATCGTCTGCAGTGTAGGCTGATCGCTGCCCCAATACAACTGAACAGTGTAAAACCCATTATAATGCAACATGAACACATGTTAAAGATAAACATGAATGTTATCATACAATTGCAGTAAAGCAAAATAATTACAAGCAAAAGATTAATACTGAAATGTTAAGCTGTAGAGTTGTTCTGTTAATGCTGCAGTTTATCATGCATAAGAATAAACAAATATATATATATATATATATATATATATATATATATGTTATGGCTGATTGGTGTATATATATATATATATATATATATATATATATATATATATATATATTTGTTTTTGCATCATTAATAATATACATATACATCGATCAGCCATAACATTATGACCACTGACAGGTGAAGTGAATAACACTGATAATCTCGTTATCATGGCACCTGTCAGTGGGTGGGATATATTAGGCAGCAAATTAACATTTTGTCCTCAAAGTTGATGTGTTAGAAGCTGGAAAAATGGGCAGCGTAAGGATCTGAGTGACTTTGACAAGGGCCAAATTGTGATGCTAGACGACTGGGTCAGAGCATCTCCAAAACTGCAGCTCTTGTGGGGTGTTCCTGGTCTGCAGTGGTCAGTACCGATCAAAAGTGGTCCAAGGAAGGAAAAGCGGTGAACCGGCGACAGGGTCATGGGCGGCCAAGGCTCATTGATGCACGTGGGGAGCGAAGGCTGGCCTGTGTGGTCCGATCCAACAGACGAGCTACTGTAGCTCAAATTGCTGAAAAAGTAAATGCTGGTTCTGATAGAAAGGTGTCAGAACACACAGTGCATTGCAGTTTGTTGCGTATGGGGCTGCGTAGCCGCAGACCAGTCAGGGTGCCCATGCTGACCCCTGTCCACTGCCGAAAGCGCCTACAATGGGCACGTGAGCATCAGAACTGGACCACGGAGCAATGGAAGAAGGTGGCCTGGTCTGATGAATCACGAGTTCAAGGTGTTGACTTGGCCTCCAAATTCCCCAGATCTCAATCCAATCGAGCATCTGTGGGATGTGCTGGCCAAACAAGTCCGATCCATGGAGGCCCCACCTCGCAACTTACAGGACTTACAGGATCTGCTGCTGACGTCTTGGTGCCAGATACCACAGCACACCTTCAGAGGTCTAGTGGAGTCCATGCCTCGACGGGTCAGGGCTGTTTTGGCAGCAAAAGGGGGACCTACACAATATTAGGCAGGTGGCCATAATGTTATGGCTGTTCAGTGTACATTTAAGGTTCTTTAAGGATCCTTGTTTGCAAGGAACCTTGGTAAAAGCTTCTAATAAGAACCTTAAGGGTTCATCCACAGTGTCCACCACGGGAACACTAAAACACTTCACTTCTTAGAGTTTACATATAGGCTGAATACTGTAATTGTGTAAGAAAATGTACATGTTTAGGTAAATTAGTGTTACCATAAGCTTTAATTCATTTGTAATACATTTTAGGACAGCCCTATAACTCTATTAATTTGTCACCACAAAGTGGATAGGCTAGAGAGAAGATCACAAAAATATTAATATGAATACTTACCACTTGTGTTTAGCCTTCGTGCACTGCGCAGTTGGCGCTCCTTTTTCAAATTCTGTTGACTCTTCCGGAGAAGCAGGCTTGGCTGACTTGCTTGCGGTCCAATGGCATAAGTCAAATATATTTTACAATGTACCCTCCCGTAATTGCTTCTGAAAATGCTGCAGGTGCTTTAATTTTTTTCAGCACTTCCAAATGACGCAGCTGCTGCTTTATTTTTTCAGCAGTTGCACTTCAGGGCGACCGTTGTGAACTCCGTTTTTAAGCTGTGACTACGTTGCAGCAACAAAACCACTATGTTGCCACAACCAATATTGTTAGTTGGACACTCGACAACTACACGCTCCACCCCACCCACACAACCCGCGGACTTGAAATGAATCTTAAAAATAGACTGGATAGGATCCTCGGATCACTTAGATATTAATGGACACCAAACGAGCACGATGGGGCGAATGGCCTCCTCTCGTTTGTAAACTTTCTGATGTTCTTCTTATGTTCTTATTATTTTTAGCAGATGCCCTTATCCAGGGCAACTTACCTCCTCCTTCTAGTTCTTTACCACCTTTCCGGTCCACTCGCTGGATGAACTGGACTTCCTCCTCCCCTCACTCTCCTCACCTACCATCCTCCTGGGAGACTTCCAACATCCAACCCCTTCCAATCTGCTGAATTAGGGAGCCAGTGGCGAGTGGGTACGTGTTGTGAGGCCGGAGAGATTAGGACAGGAATTGGAGAGCTAGTCATAGCTGCCTGGCGTCTCCTCGCGGTCTTCTCCTCACCGTCTTCTCCTCGTTGTAGTCCCACAGCTAGAGTCCCGGCCCTTTGGAAGCATGGCTTCCACCTGTAACTAATTAGGAGAGTACACACCTGCATTGCATTGAATTACACTCCTTTGTCATGATCGCACAAGTCCCTCCCTAGTGCCGCAAATGGCCGAACTCGGTGCGTGTAAAGTCAGGAATGCTAGTAGCACAATAATAATAATAATAACAGACACACACATACTGATACACACGTACAGTAACAAGCACACACGCACACACATACAGACTTGTACATAAAAAAAGTTAATAATGGAGAAGAAGATTGAGAGAAAAATGAATATATACAATGAGTATATTATAACCCTGTTCTTTATTTTTCTCTTGACCTGAAATTGTCTCCATATGAAATTAAATCCAAGCAAATTTCCTTTCATGTAGCATCTGAAACAATTATAAGGTAATGTCAATTGAGAAAAAGTGAGAAAATGATTTATTTTGGTGTTATTCATTACTGTACATACAACCCAATTGAGCACAGATATTTGTGTATGTATATTGCTGTTTATCTTGAACAGTCAGAACTAATGACTCGAAGTGACCCGAGCCAGATAGTTGACTCGTCTCAACTCGACAAATTCAGTGACTCGACTCGATCTTGGCACATCACTGACTCGACTCGAGTCTGTACTCCTAAATGACTCAACTTGACTTGAGTCCCAGTTTTAGTGACTTGGTTACAACTCTGCTAGAAACACTTGCTTTGATTGGTCTCGTCTCAGTCCACCTCCCACACTGTTTGCCCAATGAAGTGCAGCCTCAAGGTGTCAGAGCTCACGTACTGCTGCAGCTCTGACTCTGGGATCAGGTCTTCTATCTTATACTCACATCCCGGCACCGAGTCAAAAGTGTCCCGCACGTCAGTGACGAAGAATTCGCCGTTGTGGAACTTCTGCAGCAGCACGATGAGTCTGTGTTTATGGGGGGACTGAGTCATCCGACAGTTCTCCACTGTCCACGCGATGGCAACGTCGTCAGTGTCCTTCACCACTCGCTGCACATAACCCAACGACTGATTGTAGTATGATTTGACTGCACTGTACTGTGGTTCCTGAACAGTGACCCTCTCTCCTTTTGGGTAAATTTTAAGAGACCAGTTACACTCAGCTTCTAGCAGTCTAGTAGTAAATTTGATCTGATGTTCAATCTTCTGCTGGCTCTGATATCTACTGATTTCCCAGGTGTTCCCATTATTTATCGATTTATAGAACCTCATGGAGAACTGAGGTGAATTGATGTCATAACTGGATTTGAGAATATCTAAAGGTACGGAGTTGACCTGGTAGATGAGCAAACTCTTCGACTGTATGTACAAATTCACAGGCTTCTCGGCTGTGTGTGAAGCATTATACTGAAAGAGTTGACTGGCTTGAATCATGGGGTACCGGATGTGTTGTAACATGTTACTGCACTGGTCTGGATGTTCATCCAGCCAGTCAACAGCGGCCTTTAACAAAGTCATCTCGCTCTCCACGACCAGGTCGGACCTTTGGAGAAGGTCGCACAGGTAAGCGGAGTCAATGGACCTCCAGACAGGAGAGCAGATCACTGTGTCCATATTCCAGGCAATGAATCTATCACAGGCTTCCTTCAGCTCGGCGAGGTCGGCCAGTTTGGCGTATTGTCTCCACTGGATGGCTCGGTTACACTTGCCCGGTGTGGCCACGTTCTTGACCATGAACTCCTCACAGCATTTCTTCAGAGAAACAACATTGTACTTGTCTGCCAGCATGCCGACAGGAAGGGCATTGTCGGTGCTGAGGGTGAGAGCCCCGCTGTAGAAGTACCGCAGGAAGTCCTCAAAGTAGGGCAGGCACTGCTCCTCCTCCGTGAGGCTGATGGTCTGCTGCTGGGCCTCGGGCCAGCGCCGGCTGGACAGCATGGTCTTGAAGACGCTGCTCTGGGCCGCCAGGAGGAGCCGGTGGCAGTGGACGCTGAGGCTGCCGTTCACCATGATCAGAAGGTCACTGAGGTCCTGGCTGTTGTACAGGCTGGAGAGGAGAGCCCTCAGCTGCTGGAGGTGGTCCACCTGCTCACACGGCCCACTCTGCCTAGGGTCCTGAGGACACACAGAACAGCACTGAGGACGGGCCGCCTGAATCAGGGAACAAAATCTTTAATGGTCTCAGGTCCAAACTCTTTAGGCTCTATGAAGCTTGTCTTTGAAGCTCTCTGTAGTATTTTGGGACTCTCAAAGTGCTAATAGCCATACAAATTATAAACATTATTGACCATTATGAAAGTATACTAAGTGAGAGTCCATAGCTAAAATAATGTTTTCTATGCGGGATATCTTTACTTTCAATATTGTTGCTAATCATGTATTTTGGGATATTTTGAACTGACAATGACTGGACAATATTTATTTATTAGATGTGCTGTTTACCACCAACTGTGAATCTGGGATTTGTATTGAAACATTAATTTTAAACAGCAATTTCAGATGAAACAGTGTGCATTTTAAGTTCCCATTTTGAGAAATGTATGATTAGGTTCATTAACATGTTTATGTGCACAATAATTATGTGCTGATAACTCGGTGACTAGCAATATAATTGACTACCCATTATACAGACGGGTGAGAAATGAAAGGAAAAACAACATGCAGTGTCTCAGTGAGGTGTTGGGCACCACGAGCCCCAGAACAGCTTCAATGCTCTTGGCACAGATTGTACGAGTCTCTGGACTCTACTGGAGGGATGAACTCCATTCTTCCAAAAGATATTCCCTCATTTGGGGTTTTGATGATGGTGGTGGAGAGCGCTGTCTAACACGTTGATCCAGAATCTCCCATAGGTGTTCAATTGGGTTGAGATCTGGTGACTGTGAAGGCCATAGCATATGATTCACATCATTTTCATACTCATCACAACATTCAGTGACCCTCATGCCCTGTGGTTCGGGGCATTGTCATCCTGGAAGAGAGCCACAGAGCATGATAGGATGTTAATTGCTTAATTGTATCATGCAGTACAACTGTTTGGAGGTACCTGCATTCGTTATGTTCCTCCACTAATTTTTTCAGGTTTTTCCTTAAATTTGTCACCCGTCTTTATCTACATTCTCTACATCATGTACAATGGTGTTCCTGATAGGAGAAGCAACAATGCAGCAACATGTTTCATTCTGCCTGTTCTAGCAACATGTAGACTGGGGTCCCTCAGCTTCAGAGGAAACTACTCAAAGCTGGAAGCAGGTTTAGACAGCGTGACCACAGTATAGACTGGTGCCGTGTGTTTCCTGTGAAAGGATCTCCGAGAGTAGAGGTTTCACAAAAACCTTTTGCAGAATCACCTTCAGAGACATGACTATCCCTGTTGGGACAGAGAAGCAACAATACAGAGAAGCATACAAGCCCTGACAAGCACAGCCCATCGCTCATATCTCCCCTTGTTGTGATGAAGAGCACCCCCAGGAGCTCTGAGGTGAGCTGCAAGTCACCACCTGACTGGGAACTCCAGCCCGACCTTCAGCACAGAATTGACCATGAACGTTCTTGACCATGAACTCCTCACAGCATTTCTTCAGAGAAACAACATTGTACTTGTCTGCCAGCATGCCGACAGGAAGGGCATTGTCGGTGCTGAGGGTGAGAGCCCCGCTGTAGAAGTACCGCAGGTGAATGACCTGTCTGGCTCAATGTGATAACTGTGGATCTTATGTACTTGTGCTGAGGCACATGTAGTGGGATGAAATGGCCAGACTGTCAAAAATAGTTACTGTTTTGTTATAGAAATGACATGGTTGCTGCAACATTATCCAATGAGTTTTGATTTTCTAGAACCAAAATTACGTAATAGAATTATTTCAGCAATGGAAGCCTAAACTGGTGTGGGTAGGGTAGCCAACCATGCCTTTTAATACAGAATCATCCCGGAATGAAGAGAAAATATTTCTGTGTTGAATCAATACAGGATGCGATTTGTCACGTATTTTTGCAATTTCAGGTTTTACTGTAAAAATCTTGCTATATATTACATTCACAAACAATGCTTTGGTAATACTATACATATTAATAGTCATGCCAATAAAGCTTCCTTTTGACAACAAGTGATCCCACCGTGTATGTGTGACATTGTGTGTGTGTGTGTGTGTGTGTGTGTGTGTGTGTGTGTGTGAGTGTGTGAGTGTGTCATGTTATCACCTCGCCACCAGAGGTCAGCATCACCCGAATTGTAGTCCTGTCTCTGGCATTACATTCCACAGCCCCTTGTGCATTTAGTTGAATTAACCCTCTTCCCCTCCCATTGGTCCAGCATGCCACTCCTCTGCTCTCTGCGCCCTCAGTCCTGTGTATATATATCCCTCTGTTGCCTCATTCATTGTGAAGTCTCAGTTGGATCAGTGTTATAGGGGTGTGGGTGTGGGTGTGGGTGTGGGTGTGGGTGTGGGTGTGGGTGTGGGTGTGGGTGTGGGTGTGGGTGTGGGTGTGGGTGTCTGACCTAATAGCCCTTTTTGACCACAACTCTTGGATTCTCCTCTTCAGCCTTGTTTGCCAGCTATAAACGCCTTTAAACTACCTCCTTTCCCAGACCAGCATTACCCCCGCACCTGGGTCCCCTGCTCATGGCCACAGTCCTCCTGACAATGTGAGTCTGAGGTTTGATTTAAGGGTGTGTAGAGTAGTAAGCGTTTGCACAGTAGAGTGGTTTTGCTGTGTGCAGGCTGGAGTGAACATATACTGCCAAGAGTTTAACAACGGTTTAGCTTTCTCTCAGATCTCAGGCAGCAGGTTTTGTGGAGTGCAGTCTCACGATCTCGGGTTTTCACAGATCCAAATTAGTTTCAGCCCTTCCCACTTTGGACACCTTTACTAGTTAGCAACTTTTACTCAGACATAGAATGAAAAGTAAATCTAAGCTGCCTTTAGAAAATATTTACAAAATTAAGAGATGTAAGAAAGAATGTTGATTAATGAAAGTTAATTATACATCTCAGTAAATACTACTCCTGCCCAAGATAAATATTTTCCTGCATTGCAGAATATATCAAATGTATTTAAAGAAAAGGTAAATGTAAAGATTGAATAAGTTTTAAAGGTGTGTGTATATTCACACCACTGTGTGATGTAAATACAATGTAATGATAGTAAGTTAACTTAAGAAATCCTTTAAATATTACAGAATATATATGTAGAAAGTGGTACATTTAAATAAAACTCAAAAGCTGAGGACTTTAATGGCCTTGGTTGTAGTGAGTGTAAGAAGTGTTAACAGCCTTCAGCACAACTAACTAGTAACATTCTTGCAGAAATAGTGAAAACAACAATTTAAACATTTCCCCCCCTGACAATAAGTGAATGAAACTAAATCATACTAATTTCACTTAATACTGAATATATAAGCAATTAAAATGACCACAACAGTCTTTGTTAACTAGATAACTCTCAAAGGTCAAACAAAAGCCTTATAGTAGTAACTCTTTCACAGAAATAGTGAACCCCATGATGTGAAGTAAAACATGTAGTAATAATAAAGTAACTTTAGACTTTAAATATGTATAAATCAATAAGTATGTCTATTGAATCAGCAGATGAGTACTTTTTCTAGTTAAATCGCCAGTCTCAGCATCTCGGGGACTGAGACCAATGTACCAGCAAATACATTTTACAGGAGTGGAGTTGTTAAATAACATAAGAGGGGACAAGGGTGAGTAATACATACAAAACCGACACAGTTGAATATCTGAAAGGTTTATTAAGAATTTACTTCACCCAAACAGTTTAGTCATTCCAAAAGATGAGTCATGAGGCCCCTGACTCGGCCACACTGGGGGGTGATATTGTACAGATATGCGACACACCAGCTGTATTTCACTTCAAATGTTTAGTTTTGCAAGCTGCTTTATAAGACTTACTGTCTATATTCAAGTACTTCCCGAGGTGTGTTGAAACATGCTCAGTGCACAGAAAGGGGGCCTACATTATATCCATGTGATAATCAAAAACTATTTCGTTACAAATGTTGAATTTTGTGACATACATTTTAAAAAGCATTTTCTATATCCAAGTCAATTCCAGCTGTAACAAAACATACAGCAGGCAGAAATAGGGAATACAGTATATTAATTTCACAATCCTTCATTAGTTGTGTAAAATGTGTCATTTTAAATATTCCCTTTATAGGTTTCCTCAAGCGGCGCTGTAGGGCTCTGAGCTCAGGCATCTACAGAAGCCTCTTAATTCCCTTCTCTGTTTCAAGAGCAAAGTTGAGCCGTTTGTTCTCACTTTTTAACTGCAGTCTTGATCACATGAGGCTGAGTCTATTTGTACACGTAGTGCTTACAGACAGCATCACCCTGAACAAATCTGGCAGATCACCAGCCAGGACATCAATTACAGGGGCAACATTAACAGGCCTTTGTTGTTCTATTAAGGTTAAGTTTTAGACACAGATTTAGCACATAAGAAACAGCTGCCTTTACGGCATATAGCATGACTTGGGCCTCTAGGATTGAAAACTGCATTGAAGAGTCACATTCACACTTCCGCCGGTTTACTAATTATCTTGGAAACGTGAGCAGAAGAACGCAGAACAAGTCCAGTTCTGATTCATTTTCTATACAGTGGTCTGATCAGCATCATTTCCTTCCTTCCCACATTGTGTGTGATATTAGCGATAAAAAGAAGCAATTCAATCCATCATTCCTATTTTGTACAAAAATATGTTCTTATCGTCTTGCGTCTCTCTGCGGCACCTTCATTGCACACCTCTGTCTCAGTGCATGGCACGGGCTCTTCACATTGATCGGGACCGGCTGCTAAATCTGACTTCACTTTACTGCACAACTCGTAACCGAAATAACGTTTGAGTAAAACAGTTAAAGACAAATTACGGACACCAACCTGTTTTCAGTTTGAAATATCCCTGTACACAGATTATAGAAGTGTTGTTTCAATTGCCTCCTCGTCTTCCTCACGCTCCGAGCCATCCAGCGTGTTGCTCACGAGGCCGGAGTCGGGTCTCTGTGCAGAATTGAGGATGGAGGCCGGCTCAGTCCTGGAGAGGACCAGGCTGTTGACCCCACAGGGTTCAAAGCGGACGGGAATCTGGTTTTCAAAGTAATATAAAATAAATAAATGTGTAACTTTAAAAATAAATGCATGTTTTACTCATTTGTGTCAACAAAGAGAACTAATGAGTCCCGAAGTCACGAAACTTGATTACAGAAACAATTACATAAGCTTGATTTTTATCTTATTTTCTTTCTGGTTTAGTATCCTGAAAAAGGACTGCATGTACTTATCAGATTGGGGCTTTGATGTGGTATGAGAGAGCTCTGAACACAGCGATGGGTAATGAGCATCAGTCACATGTTAGGGGTGCCATGCCTGGTTGTAGCCGCTCATCAAACCCAGGGAGTAGAGCAGGGCGTCTCTAAGAGCAGCTCTGGTTTGTATCACAGGCCAAGGCCCAGGTAGTAGGAGTGTGTTTTGTTTTATTATGTACTACGTAACTTAAAATCGTTACTCAACATCCGTAAAATAAAAAGACAAACAGTTATAATAGAGGAACAGACGGAAGAATGAATTGTTGCATTTAAAATTGCACTATAGCCTGTATGTATGAAATGGATTACAGCATTAAATAGATCAAATGACACACACACACACTTTTTCCATTCCCATGTATTGTATATTTACTTAAGTGTCCCATTCTTAAACTTGACATTTTTATTGCCATATTTTATACATGCAGTCTTTAAACATTTCATAATTTCTTACTGTCTGTATCTCAATGGAATTAATATCTAGTATTTTACAGGCCGCTATTGTAAAGCTATCTAAAAGGCTGTTTGTTGTCTTTCCAACTCTATACAACCAAAAGATGTATTTAGTTATTTCACCAACAGGAGGTGTATTTCTATCTTAAAACAACTCAGACATGTTTACATATTTCAATGAATGTGTTTATATCGAGGTATCCACAGTGAGAAACAGCTGAGATGCGTTTATTCTTTTGGACCCATAAACATTTAGGTCGGTGACTGGGTACGAGAGTAAGTTTCCTCGGATGGCCTTGTATAGTAATGTGCAACAATGGTTCATTCTCTGAGAAATCCGGTCAACAAATCTGTATCACAGACAGTGGAGAGCGTTGTGTGTTGAATAATGTACTTCAGTGCTGTATGGTGTAGAGAATTAGGTTCAATCAGGATTAATAGTCAAAGTCATCAACTGTGTCCCTGTGCTTTCAAGGTCAACATTTAGATGCTACTTATTCTTACAATGTCCAGTCTCTTAAAGAAACATATTTTAAACCGCTCTTAGATGCAATCTTTACACTTTCAACTTAGTCATTTATAATGTCAACATTTGGAAAGTTGAATTTGTCTTCAGCGCACTCACAGAAACCGTTCATCCCGATCAGGTGGTGGGTGGTCAGTATATAAAAATAAAGAGAAATGAATCTTTTACATCACAAACATTTTATTGGTATTGTCCTTTAGTTTACTAATCTTGTATATAAATGATAACACTTCACAAGAAACAAGACCTCACAGTTCTCCCGTGTTTCTGTACAGCCTTCAGTCTGAGAGAGTCTGCGGAGAATGAACACAACTCTCTCACCAGTCCGAGCCCGTGTCCTGTTTGAACTGTTTTAATGACATAATTGACGTTTCTCTTTGCTCTTCAGGCTCTGTGTCGTGGGGAAGCTGCTGTATGAATGTGTACACATGAGTTCAGATAAGAGAGCGGCCGTGGAGAACACACAGGCCCCAGATTCCCGTCCGCTTTGAACCCTGTGGGGTCAACAGCCTGGTCCTCTCCAGGACTGAGCCGGCCTCCATCCTCAATTCTGCACAGAGACCCGACTCCGGCCTCGTGAGCAACACGCTGGATGGCTCGGAGCGTGAGGAAGACGAGGAGGCAATTGAAACAACACTTCTATAATCTGTGTACAGGGATATTTCAAACTGAAAACAGGTTGGTGTCCGTAATTTGTCTTTAACTATTTTACTCAAACGTTATTTCGGTTACGAGTTGTGCAGTAAAGTGAAGTCAGATTTAGCAGCCGGTCCCGATCAATGTGAAGAACCCGTGCCATGCACTGAGACAGAGGTGTGCAATGAAGGTGCCGCAGAGAGACGCAAGACGATAAGAACATATTTTTGTACAAAATAGGAATGATGGATTGAATTGCTTCTTTTTATCGCTAATATCACACACAATGTGGGAAGGAAGGAAATGATGCTGATCAGACCACTGTATAGAAAATGAATCAGAACTGGACTTGTTCTGCGTTCTTCTGCTCACGTTTCCAAGATAATTAGTAAACCGGCGGAAGTGTGAATGTGACTCTTCAATGCAGTTTTCAATCCTAGAGGCCCAAGTCATGCTATATGCCGTAAAGGCAGCTGTTTCTTATGTGCTAAATCTGTGTCTAAAACTTAACCTTAATAGAACAACAAAGGCCTGTTAATGTTGCCCCTGTAATTGATGTCCTGGCTGGTGATCTGCCAGATTTGTTCAGGGTGATGCTGTCTGTAAGCACTACGTGTACAAATAGACTCAGCCTCATGTGATCAAGACTGCAGTTAAAAAGTGAGAACAAACGGCTCAACTTTGCTCTTGAAACAGAGAAGGGAATTAAGAGGCTTCTGTAGATGCCTGAGCTCAGAGCCCTACAGCGCCGCTTGAGGAAACCTATAAAGGGAATATTTAAAATGACACATTTTACACAACTAATGAAGGATTGTGAAATTAATATACTGTATTCCCTATTTCTGCCTGCTGTATGTTTTGTTACAGCTGGAATTGACTTGGATATAGAAAATGCTTTTTAAATTGTATGTCACAAAATTCAACATTTGTAACGAAATAGTTTTTGATTATCACATGGATATAATGTAGGCCCCCTTTCTGTGCACTGAGCATGTTTCAACACACTTGAAAGTACTTGAATATAGACAGTAAGTCTTATAAAGCAGTTTGAAGTGAAATACTAGCATATCTGTACAATATCCCTCCCAATCTCGGTTTACTGTGCATGATTAATTAAGACTGATTGCATTTTTTTACTCTTTATTTGAAGGTTCGACAAGGGTCCCTGATTTGCATAAATGGTTAAAACCAGACTTAAAGCCAGACGCACAGTTACGAGCTTCATAGAATTTATACAGAACTTATTTTAGAGATGTTACTGAATTACGTTACTCAGGGTAGAAGTGTCTGACCACCGGTTTTGGTGGTACAATTTAAATCATTAGGGGGTCTAGTTTTGTGTTGCTTGACAGAACCGTACAGCTCCCTGCAAACCCCCCCGCGGTGCTGAAAGCAGGATGTTCTGCGTCTAAAGACCCTCTACTGCCGCTGTGACCGAGTCTGGGTCCTCATGACTCTTGTCTGTGGAATGACTGTGTAAACTGTTTTGGTGAAATGTAAATTCTTATTAAAACTTTCAGATTCAACTGTCGGTTTTGTATGTATAACTCACCCTTGTATGTATTTATTTTAAAAACCTGTATCTTTCCGTGTCTCCTTCATTCCCTCAGTTTTCTCTTTCTATCCCATCTCTAGTTTTCTGCAGACGGAGGTGAAAAAACTACAACAATGTGTATCAAATTCTGCTGGTTTAATAGGCATATTTATTCATACATATTTAATGTAAATACACTCAATCTTATTGCATGGATGGATAACATCAGATATGTATTTATAAGAATATGATGTTTGTTACTAATATTACAAATGCAGCTTATTTGAGTTTTATTGAAATTGACCAGATCCTACATATATATATTCTGTAATATTTAAGGATTTCTTAAATTAACTTGGTATCATTAAATTGTATTTACATCACATGGTGGTGTGAATATACACACCTCTAAAAATGTATTCAATCTTTACATTTTTCTTTAAATAATATGTTTGATATTCTGCAATGAAGTCTTGAGTAGGAGTAGTAATTACTGAGATTATGCTGATTACTGAAAGTTTTAATTTACATTTTCTGTATTACATTTCTTAAAAATGGGGAATAGGCAGATTAGATTTCTAGGTCTCTCTCTCTCTCTCTCTCTCTCTCACACACACACACACACACACACAGCTAATCCTTGATGATTATATTAACTTAATCTTACATGAGACTTTTTCTTTAAATACTGTGTTCTCTATTGTCTAACTGGATTTTTACTTGATTGCGAAATAGATTTATATTGATAATTTTGTTTATATGACTTGTTGACATTTTTGCATTTCCATTTCCTTTAATTTCATCTATCTATTTCATCCTAAAACCGGTCTATACATTTCTCATTATTAGACATTAACAGTTCTGTGTGAAGAAAATACTAATACAGTACATATTTTCTTTTCATTTGTATTTATTTTAGTTTATTTTTTAAGCTTTAAGTTACAGCATTTTAAAATGACTTCTGTCAACATTTTAAACATGGACTGCTGAGATGGTCTTGTTTCGGACGGTCCTAATGCATAATGTTTGGAAGAGCAGCATATTACTCTTAGACTACCCACAGCCCTCACCGCTTCTACAGATTTACGACTCTGCAAATTCAGCAACCATAAAGAACATCACGGCATAATACACACAGGCCAGTATTTTTCCTGAGTCCAACCATGAGGCCTGTCGAATTCAGCAACACCCAAAGTGCCTCAGAACACACCTCTTCACATGTACACGCCTTTAGTGCCTCTGACTCCACCCACTAGACAGGGGGCCTCAAGATCAAGGTCAAAGGTCAAATCCCCCACAGCCCCACATTTCAAAAAGCTGCTGTGCATGACTACTAACAGTCTGTCAACAGTTGCACGTTAATGCATTTTCTTTTTTTAACCGATTCTGTGAAATTGATTGTATTTTAGTCAACCATATGATTTACAATGCTAATATTTATGTATTGTTAATGGTCACTTTTCAACACCACAAACACACACACACACACACATATTTTGGACAATAATTAGTTATATTTGTTGTACTGTTGTAAACAAAACAAGACTGACCACAAGGACTCTTCAACAGCGCATTGGCTTGGCAAACTGGACAAAGCAGTGACTCCATCATTGTACCCCAGTCCTGTCCCAACTCCAATACAGAATATAACATTTAAGAAGACACACAAGTATATTTATTAAATAATAATTGGAGTTATGTTCTGTATCATCTAGGCCTTCATGTGCAATAAGAGTCGTGCAAGAAAACCTCTGCGAAATACTCGTTTAGAACATTTGTCTTGTCGTTTTCCAAGATACCTCAGTTTTTGCCCTTTATCTGTTTCACTTCCTGCTTTATTGACCTCTTGCTGTTGTAATATTGAAAAAAGCTCTTTGCAATAGTTTCTTTCTATTTCCCTCTTTGCTTTCCTGATCCCTTTCTTAAGATCTCTTAGCAGCTCAACATATTCTTTGTATTTAGCTTAATCTCTATCTCTTTTGTATGCTCTATACAACTTTTTCTTTCTCAATATTTTTTTGCATACTTCTATTAAACCACTTTGGCCAGTGTTTTTTGGTCCTCAATTTGCTACGTTTTGGTACAAATTTCTCCTGAGCCTCAAGTAGTATATTCTTAAAATATAACCATCCATTTTCAACTGACTCTGTATCCAGTGTGCTCCAGTCTACCTCTTCTAAGTGCTGCCATGACATTGCTGCCTTTTTTCTATCTTCATAGTGTGTCTGACTGACAATAGATACAGACGGATAAGCAAGTTGGAGTCTACCGGTAACTGCCGTGTAATTAGTGTAAAATACGAAGCAGCATTTGCATGTTATAAAATCTCGATTTCGCAAATTATTTTATCGCCCAGCCCTATTGGACAGTCATTTATTTAGAATATCCAGGTAAAACATATAAGCCCACTTAAAGCAGTACAGACAAAATTACTCATAACATTTATTATGGAACAGTGGCCCTCTGTGGAAAAGCATGTCATCTGTGCAATATAGCTATACTTGACATTATTGTGCCTGCAATTGACTTGGCTGAGCGTTATTTCCCCTCCTTATCTTTCTTCCGCACCGTGCGTCCGATGAAGTGCAGCCGCATACTGTCGTTGCTGAGATACTGCCCCACCTCTGACTCCGGGATCAGGTCTCTCTCTCTGTTTAATTGCCCTGGTTTGGTGTCAAACGTTCTCACGCCTGTGATGAACCAGCTGCCATTGTGGAAGCTCTGGAGCAGCACCGTCAGGCTTTGTTCGTGGTGATCCTGCTGCCTGTTCAACTGCTGTACTCTCCACGTCAGCGCTCTGTTATTTTCCTCCACTACACGTTCGTTCATTTTGTATCCAGTATGCCGGTTGTACACACTCTCCTGCACTGTTATGGTTTCTCCTTTGGGGTGAAACGTGAGGGCCCACTCACAGTCTGCCAGCATGACCTTGGTCCTAAATTTGATCTGGTGTGCTCGTTTGGCCTGATTGCTGTAGCCCCGTATCTCCAAGAGACTCCCGTTGTCGGTGGATTTGTAGAGCCGTGGGGAGAATGTAGCCGAACTCACGCTGTTGTTCTGGCTGAGGATTTCGATATCCACAGAGTTGGCCTGGTAGGTCAGGAGGATCTCTTTCTCAATATACCTGTAGATGTCTGTGTCCACTTTATGCCCAGCCTGGTAGTGATAGAGCTCGTTGGGTTTAATCATGGGGAACCTTATGTGCTGCAGTACAGTGGGGGTCTCCTTTGGGCGGCCCGCCAGCCAGTCAACAGCGGCCTTTAACAAAGTCATTTCGCTCTCCACGACCAGGTCGGATCTTTGGAGAAGGTCGCACAGGTAAGCGGAGTCAATGGACCTCCAGACAGGAGAACGGATCACTGTGTCCATATTCCAGGGAATGAATCTATCACAGGCTTCCTTCAGCTCGGTGAGGTCAGCCAGTTTGGCGTATTGTCTCCACTGGATGGCTCGGTTACACTTGCCCGGTGTGGCCACGTTCTTGACCATGAACTCCTCACAGCATTTCTTCAGAGAAACGACATTGTACTTGTCTGCCAGCATGCTGACAGGAAGGGCATTGTCGGTGCTGAGGGTGAGAGCCCCGCTGTAGAAGTACCGCAGGAAGTCCTCAAAGTAGGGCAGGCACTGCTCCTCCTCCGTGAGGCTGATGGTCTGCTGCTGGGCCTCGGGCCAGCGCCGGCTGGACAGCATGGTCTTGAAGACGCTGCTCTGGGCCGCCAGGAGGAGCCGGTGGCAGTGGACGCTCAGGCTGCCGTTCACCACGATCAGAAGGTCACTGAGGTCCTGGCTGTTGTACAGGTTGGAGAGGAGAGCCCTCAGCTGCTGGAGGTGGTCCACCTGCTCACACGGCCCACTCTGCCTAGGGTCCTGAGGACACACAGGACAGCACTGAGGACGGGTGGCCTGATTCAGAGAGGTCAATGCCTCAGGTCAAAACTCTTTAGACTTCATGGATCTTGCCTACATATAGAATTGAGTCTCAATACAATCTCTTTGTGTGATCATGTTGTAGAACGCAGTACATTGCAGGAAGCTGGGTGGGTTCAATCGTGTGGTGTAGGTGACCCACAGGTAAACAACCTGTGTGGTTCAAATGTACTTTGGCATGTGTAGTGGGATGAAATGGTCAGTTACTGTTTTGTTATATAAATGACATGGTTGCTGCAACATTATCAAAATAGTTGGCAAAAATGAAAAAAAAAAGTGAGATTCTCCTTATCAATTTGTTTCAGGGTGAATATATATATTTATATTATGTATTTGTACTTGTAAGTAGGAGAGGCCAGTCAATAAGAATTAAAATCTCAATTTTAATTCGACAAGGTGAATTATTGCAGAATTAGTTTGACAGTATAAGGCCAAAATTAGTATTAAAAACAAAGCTAATTATATTTACATAAATGACAAGTTTGTTGCTACACTGCCCACAATCAGGAAGTGTCTGTCAGTGACGTCACAAGTGGAATACATAATGAACATCACCATAAACAACACAGGGAATCTAAAATACGGTATTATTATTATTATTATTATTATTATTATTATTATTATTATTAATTGTAGTAGCCTATTTAAATATGGGAAACCAGGGATGGCGGACCTGTGGCACGCAGTGTCGTATAGGTTGGCACACCAAGTGAGCGACTATCTGCGTTTTGTTCAGTTTTTTATGTTTGGTAGTTTTTCTTTTTTTCCTTTTGTCCAGCCCGCCCCTCAATTGTATAAACTGATTGACACTTGTGAAAACCAGTCAGTGTATTTGGCAGTGACGGCACCGGCTCACGTTATTGTCTGAATATTCATGTTTATGTCGGGTTCTTGTGCGCAGATTATCGCAGTTGTGCGCAGAACTGCAGTCTCCTCCGCTCCCATTGGTGGAGCTGCGCAGATCCGCGCAGAACTGCGACAATCTCTTATGATGAGTGTTTGCGCTGCGGGCGGCGCTGTGGGAGCAGCAGGAAGAGGACAAACTGAGTCTGTGCTGCTGGGATTCATTGTCAGCAATGGACGGGTTTTGCATTTTGTGTACTGTTACCTCCTGTATCAAATGGGGAAATGGCCAATCATTCGTATTGAACACATATTGAAAACTTCATAAAGTTGGCAAAATAAAGCTGAATTCTCAAAAAAACCATAATGCCTTTAAAAAATAATAATACACATATAAGTTAAAAAAAAATCAGTTTAGCCCCTGTATAAACTTTAATATCCCTAATGTATCATTGGCACCCTGTGGTGGGAACTCCAGTGTGAGGTGACTAGTAAATACTGTTTATTTGGTTAAAGTATTTCACATTTTACAAAATTAAAAACAATTCCAATTATCCACCATTTCCCAAAGTATCCCATCATATGGCGACTTTGGGTTAAAGTGGCTCAAACAAACAAAGGATTTTCTCGGGGCGACAGATCTGTGGTTTGAGGGGCTCACTTGACTCCGACAGCTTTTCAGATGCGGGGTTTAGCAAGAAATTAGATGACAAACTAAGTCTGTATCCACACAACCAACAGACACAAAATACATCATAACAGCAGCGAGGGGCTTGAGTCAGTTGGGTACATCATAATACATATCATTTACAATCTCAGCTGCGCGGGTGAGAGTTTTAGCAGAACCACAAGGACACAGCAGCAGCAGCACTGGCTATTTGGGACATATTCATGATCATGCTGAACTGACACTGATCGGACACACTTCTGTTTTCATGTGTTCATACTGCAGTCAACACACACCGCTGTGGCCACATGTGTCCGCTGGCTGCGCATCTGGGATTGGTGTGGACACGATCATTTTACACAGCGCACATTTCTATTGCATGTATGGTATTTTACGTTTCCATGT
Source organism: Amia ocellicauda (assembly GCF_036373705.1). Classification (NCBI taxonomy): domain Eukaryota; kingdom Metazoa; phylum Chordata; class Actinopteri; order Amiiformes; family Amiidae; genus Amia; species Amia ocellicauda. The sequence continues at coordinate 5,020,083 of NC_089863.1, forward strand.
TGCAGTGTGGACTGTGCCTCTGCTTTTGTGAAAAGTGTTGTATATCCCAGGAGAACCCACAGTGCGCGGCAATAACGGATGCAATGCCTCGGTTAATGATGGTCCTGTAGAAAACGTGCAATAAACACATTCAAACGTCTCCCTCTATACGATTAGATTCATTAACACGTCTATGTGCACAATAATTAGCTGCTGATAACTCAGTGACTAGCAATATTACTGACTGCCCATGAACATGATCTACATGATCTACATGTGCAATGTGTCCCTGTAGGAGAGAACAATGCAGCCACATGTCTCACTGCCTCTGGTGGCATCATGCACACTGGGGTCCCTCTTCAGAGGACACTGCTCAGAGCTGGACGCAGGTTCAGCCACAGGGTCCACTTGGCCGGGAAGTCCTGCCCGCCTTTCAGCGCAGGAGTGAAGCTGCTGCCATCAGGAGCGCAACTCACCATCGTGTCGGACGTGTTGCAGCCCTGAGGAGCTGGACGAGCTGGACTGGGTGCAGGAGAAGCGGTGCAGCCTCTTGCTTTCACTTTCATTTCTTGGGAAATATGGTGTGTGTGAGAGAGCATGCTGGGGAGGGGTGCGGCAGCGGGGGCTGTACAGCTGAGTTCTGGACACTCCCTGATCTGATCTCACTGCAGGACAAACTGTACAGCAGTGCTTCTCAGCCTGGTCCCGAGCTCTTAATTACTTAATTGAACCTTAATTACATTTGTCTTTTAAAACAACTGATAAAAAGGTGATTCCTTAGTAAGATAAGTTCTTTATACAATTTTATACATAAATCCCCTCCAGTTTAATATAATTAAAAACTCTGATTTAGGAAATTATTAATTAAATTAAGGGTCCAATTAAGTAACCAAGAGATCGGTTGGAACAAAACCCAGGAGGGTACAGGCTCCTCCAGGACCGGGGTTGGGAACCACTGCTCTACGGGGTGTTCACTGAGAGAGATTTCCTTTCGTAACATTTATGTATAGTTTATTTCTACCTCAGAGTATTTTAACGTGTTAAAGTATCAATTATAATAATTTCCTACACTGTCAATAAATGGTGCAATATAGCACCAAAAGGGGTCCATGGCTCATTTCATATTTGGCCCTCAAAATGGTTCCATATAGATTTTGATTTTCTGAAGCTCTTTGGTGAAACACGCTATTCACCCATATAAGCTAAATTATAAAATATATTATTATTATGTATTTGTTAGCAGACACCCTTATTAGTTTAATTGTACCCCACTTTTAATAACTTATTTTGTTATTGTTATTATAGTTGTTGTGAATACAACAGTATAAGCTTTAACTGCTGTATGAAATGAGTGACTGATCAGGCAACAATAAACTAGAAAAGGAAGTCTGAAGACAAACCCCTTAATTTGGTAACAAGAACCAAAGGGTGCTACACAGAACCCAAAAGAACCTTCATTTAGTGTACTATAGCCACTTTTTCACTTTACAGTGTTTAACTCTTTTCATTTATGAAATTACCTAGAAAATATTCTGTGGAAATGATGGCCAACAATTTATATTTGTTGTCTGGATGTCATGCTAATAAAAGATGTTATCACTGATACTGTCAGGTTATGATTGGAATAAGAAGAGAAACTGAAATCTTGTACTTGTTTGAGAGCTGAATTTCCTGAATATTGTTCCCCCAAACACCCAAAATAAGACTGAAGAAGAAAATAAGTCTGTGTGAAAGAGAGCCCAAGACCAGTTCAGTGTGTCATTGGACAGTCATTTATTCAGAATATCTGGGTAAAGAGTATAGACCAAAACAAAGCAGTAAAGTTAGTAAAGACAACAACACTTAGAACTTTTATTGCCCTCACTGGAAAAGATGGTCTTCTATGTTATATAGCGATGCGAACACTTCTTGTGCCAGCGATTGACTCTGCTGGCCGTTACCCCCTGCTTCTCTTTCTTCCACACCGTGTGTCCGATGAAGTGCAGCCGCATGCTGTCGTTGCTGAATTACTGCCCCACCTCCGACTTCGGGATCAGGTCTTCCTCTCTGTTCTCTTGCCCTGGTTTGGTGTCAAACGTTCTCACGCCAGTGACGAACCAGCTGCCGTTGTGGAAGCTCTGCAGCAGCACCGTCAGGCTGTGTTCGTGGGGATCCTGCTGCCCGTTGCACTGCTCTACTCTCCATGTCAGTGCTCTGTTGTTACTTTCCTTCTGGACATATTTGGTTCTGCTGTGTCTGCTATGTAGGTCATACTTTTTTTCCACAACCGTTATGGTTTCTCCTTTGGGGTGAAATGTGAGGGCCCATGCACAGTCCGCCAGCATGGCCTTGGACCTGAATTTGATGTTGTGCGCTTGTTTGGCCTGATCGCTGTATCCGTGTATCTGCCACCGAGTCCCGTTGTCGGTGGATTTGTAGAGCCGCGGGGAGAACGCAGCCGAACTGACAGTGTTGTTCTGGCTGAGGATTTCGATATCCACTGAGTTGGCCTGGTAGGTCAGGACGCCCTGTTTCTCAATATACCTGCAGATGTCTGTGTCCCCTTTATGCCCAGCCTGGTAGTGATAGAGCTCGTTGGCTTTAATCATGGGGAACCTTATGTGCTGCAGTACAGTGGGGGTCTCCTCTGGGTGGCCCGCCAGCCAGTCAACAGCGGCCTTTAACAAAGTCATTTCGCTCTCCACGACCAGGTCGGATCTTTGGAGAAGGTCGCACAGGTAAGCGGAGTCAATGGACCTCCAGACAGGAGAACGAATCACTGTGTCCATATTCCAGGCAATGAATCTATCACAGGCTTTCTTCAGCTCGGTGAGGTCGGCCAGTTTGGCGTATTGTCTCCACTGGATGGCTCGGTTACACTTGCCCGGTGTGGCCACGTTCTTGACCATGAACTCCTCACAGCATTTCATTTCACAGCATTGTCGGTGCTGAGGGTGAGAGCCCCGCTGTAGAAGTACCGCAGGAAGTCCTCAAAGTAGGGCAGGCACTGCTCCTCCTCCGTGAGGCTGATGGTCTCCTGCTGGGCCTCGGGCCAGCGCCGGCTGGACAGCATGGTCTTGAAGACGCTGCTCTGGGCCGCCAGGAGGAGTCGGTGGCAGTGGACGCTCAGGCTGCCGTTCACCACGATCAGAAGGTCACTGAGGTCCTGGCTGTTGTACAGGCTGGAGAGGAGAGCCCTCAGCTGCTGGAGGTGGTCCACCTGCTCACACGGCCCACTGTGGTTGGGGTGCTGAGGACACACAGAACAGCACTTGATAGAGAACAATACTGTTTCCATTACATCCCAACTCACACATTTGTTCCTGGCAATGCGCAAGGGTGTAGCTTGGTTCTGACTAGGGCTGTCCTGAAGGGTACAGTAATAATGGTTTTATTAGTTTTTTCAAAGCACATGGTTTATATTGATTTTACTGGGGTCTCTGTTCACAAGAGAATTGCTTGATTTGAAGTATAAGTATTGATGCAAACCCATAAATCACACAGCTCCTGGAATTACAATAATTTTTAATGTTACTCTCACTTCATTTATTTAAAATAAAACTGAACACATATGATGACACTATTGACTGTAAAGACTTTAATGGGAAGTAAAATTAGAAGTGAGGGTGCACTGTACAGAGCGACAAGTGTAGGTCCTGTCGGCTAATTTCATATCTCGATCATGACCTCTGCTATCCAGATAACAAATGCCAAATCACTTTGACTTCAGAATACACTGTACAAAGAGAGAGCTTAACTCACATTTAGTTGCACATATTATGTGTGTGTGTATGCGTGTGTTCCCTGTACAGTGTTCATCATATGTATTAAACATAAGCACACACACACACACATCTAAACTGTAACGTTTTAATGCTTGATGCTTTTCATTAATGTGAAATCAGTTGTCTTATTTCTGTTAACATTGGCCATCTGGGTTTACAGTTTGCAAACACTGTTTTTTATATTTAATTTACTTGTTATTTTTATTAAACAATAGAGCATGTGAATGACAATTGCTTTAAGAAACACCTAAAATAGGGTAACTGTGCTTGAAATTATTATTATTATTTATTTATTTATTTATTTGCAGATGCCCTTATTCAGGATGACCATACCTGACAAACAGTATAAAATAAACTAATTACCATCGGCTCAGTGCAATTAATGTGAGTTAAGCTCTCTGTACAGTATATTTCTGAAGTCAAAGTGATTTGGCATTTGTTATCTGGGTAGCAGAGGTCATGATCGAGATATGAAATTATCCAACAGGACCTACACTTGTCGCTCTATACAGTGCACCCTCACTTCTAATTTTACTTCCTTTTAAAGTGTTTACAGTCAATAGTGTCATCATATGTGTTGTTGTTTTTTTAATAAATGAAGCGAGTGTAACATTCAGGGGTGCTGTTCTATTTTCACAAATACATAATTATTTTAATAAAGTCCACCATAAAGCAGGGGAAGTCTTTGAAAGTCTTTTGCATTTACAATTTAATATTGTCTGCGAATGTGCGTGTAGTATATGTAAATTAAAATGCAAATAGGATTACTGCATTTTCATTTTGTCCCAAATAATGCGTGCACATATGGAAAATTATTATACAATTGTGGGATTGCATAATGATGTTCCATTTTGCATTATCATTTGAATTAAGTCCTCTATATGCTGAAAGTAGTACATACCAAAAACACTGGAAACTTATCTTAACATTTGGTTGAACTATAATAAAAAGACTCTCCTCTGCAGAGTTTGTTTCAACTTTATATATTATTATTATTATTATTATACCGAAAAATAAAAATAATAATGGCTGAACTGCAACGAACTCGGAGCTGCGGGCTAAACTTGGGATCATCTCCAGGGTTTCCAAGGAGTAAATCCAACTCATCATTGCGGGTACAACAACAAATGAATGAATGTATGTATGTATTATTACTGCAGCGCACACAGGTCTCAGGGACTGAACACACTCACGCACTGACTCGTTCTTCCGCCTCCCTCCACCGGTTATGCCTCTCCCTACACTCGTCCACACCGCACCGCCTTTACCCCATTACCCCTGTATCTGGTGCGTTGGCACGGTTCAGATATTGACAGTTTGTATCAACAAGAGAAAACACTTTGACTGTCACATGACGAACCTTCGAATGTCTGGAGACCGAATGAACCGTCGAACATTCGAACATTGTAACGTTCGGACAAACGTGACGAGACGCACACGGCAGAGACTTCAGCGGCACCGACACGAGTCCAGCTCAGCTGTAGGGTGCTTGCATGCATCTACTCTCTGTCCTCTGTGTCCGTGTGTGTGTGAATTGTACAGAATGTGGTTTGAAGATGCAAGTGATGCAATATAATTATTTATATTATAAATACGACCCAAATACACATCTGTCTTCTGTTTCTCGCACCAATACCTGCCTCACTGTTCTGTTATACACATTGGCGGCGCTAGAGCCTATTTTTTTGGGGGGGGGGCTTTATCCCCCATGTATTCTCTCTCAGCCCCCCCAAAAATATTGGCACAAAACAAGACTGAAGAACTAACTTCGCAAAACACCGGGAAAAAAAACGTCAGCCCCACTAAGCCCCCCTAAAACTTGAAGCCTAGAACCGCCCCTGGTTATACACATACATAATCCTGCACACACACACACACACACACATATACCATCGATGGCGAGTTATTTACGTCCGACATTGCCCGCTCGACGATCTGTTGTAAAATACAATCGCTCTAATGCCCGGGTCCTTCTCAGAGGTGCGCCCAAAGCGCTGCGCATGCGTATGTCCCCGCGGGAATTGCTCGAAACTCAAAGAACACTTTGGAAGAGTGGAAAGAATGGGCTTACGTGTTAAAGCAGTAGAATACAATATTATTGGATGCTGATTATTAAAATAATAATAATATTTGTAGCTGTTGGTGGATCTAGTACAATTGAAGCTTCTCATACCGAGATATTTTCCATTTGCTGTTATTTGCATGGGTTTTATTCTTAAATACTTAATTATATGGGCCTATTTGTCGCTGGATATATATATATATATATATATATATATATATATATATATACACACACACAGTATATCACTTTTAACAGTCAGGTTTGATCTGTTTTTTTAAATACTGTGATTGAGGTAAAAAATACGCTATGAAATGGGTTGGAAACAATCAGGTTTAAACAATGTTTCTGCTCTGTGTGATAAGAAATATTTAATGAATGTACAATATATGTAAATGTATGATTTTAGCAAATATTAATTTATGTTTCTATGGTTTATAAATATGCTGCAATTGACAACTTTGTTAAAAATATTTTATAGACACACAAATATGTATTACTCAGGACATCTGGTAACCCTAAAATTAACCAATTGTTTACTTGCTTTCTGGATTAGTGTTTTTTCAATATATATTTTTTAAGTCTGGGGAAGGAACTAATCCCTGACTATAAATGTGTGTATTTTATGGATTTTATAATTGTCATATATAATCATGATGCATTACAGTATTTGTATTTGTTATGGATTTTAAATAAGGTGTATCATCACATATTATGATGTATTACAATATTTGTATAATAGGGGTTTTACATTAATTATTTTTAATGAAAAACTAAATGTATTATATGCTTTTAAAATGTATAGATTATAAATTAAATACATTAATTTGTGGAAAGCATTCTTAATAAAAGTTTCAATTAGAATACATATTATACTGTAAGTGTCTGTTTCATGAAAAGTCCCGTCTAATTACATGGATTTCATGTGAATGTATAGAAAATATGATTCCAGTTGTTACATACCGTGGGGCACAGGAACAGGGCACCCAGTTGCAGTGCTGAAAGGGATGGTCAGACAGGCGTGGGTCAGATACCGGCAGGACAAGGCAACAGACAAGGGTTGGGCGATCCGGTAGTACGGGGGCAACTGCAAGCGTTAGGCGACTGGATTGACCTGGCACAGAACCCAGAATGGACCTATGTACTGGGGGCTGAGTTTTTTGGAGGGGAGACTCACCGTGTTGTCCCGGGTGGACAGCCAAACCTCCTGTCCCAGCAGATATTGAGGCGCTGGGCGGCGATGACGGTCTGCTGTGGTCTTCTGGCGACGGATCGCACGTTGCAGCCGGGTGTGCGGCGCTTGCCAGACCGCAGCACTGCGGTGAAACCAATCGTCCAGTGCCGGGACATCCGTGGATTCCTCATCCCAGCGGAACAGGGCAGGCTGGTATCCGAGGGTGCACTGGAAGGGAGTGAGGCCGGAGGAAGAGATGGTGAGGGAGTTCTGAGCGTACTCTGCCCAGGAGAGATAGCGACTGCATGCCATCTGGGACAAGCTGCAATAGGAGGTCTGTCTATTAGACTGGGGGTGGTAGCCGGTTGTGAGGCTGACATGCACGTTTAGTGCCTTAAAAAAGGCAGACTAGACCGGAGGTGAACTGGGGCCCTTATCGATGTCGAGACGATGTCCTCAGGCAACCCGTAGATGCAGAAGACGTGAGTGAACAGCATCTCCGCCATCTCTAGTGCAGTGGGGAGTCCCTTGATAGGAATGAGCCGGCAGCCCTTGGAGAACCGGTCAATGGCCTCTAGGATGATGGTGTAGCCCTGGGATTTGGGGAGATCCATGAAGAAATCCATGGCAATGTGGGACCAGGGACAGTGAGGGACAGGAAGCGGCTGGAGCAGACCGGCAGGGAGACATCTGGAGGCTTTGGACTGCGCCGACGAACCCGGTGACGTCACGCGCTAAACCAGGCCACCAGAATTTTCCCCCGAACAAGGGCTGCGGCCAGTCGGTAACAGCGCTCACCTTCTCCACATCTACATGTATGCCACTGGCATCGATGATGTAGCTGAGGAAGCCCACACACTGGCAGTGGAACTCGCACTTCTCCGCCTTGATGTACAGTCCGTTGCGCAGCAGACACTGGAGCACCTGCTGCACCTGGGAGACGTGCTCGGAGAGGGAAGAAGAGTAGATGAGGATGTCGTCAATGTAGACAATGATGAAGCGATGGAGAAATGATCTCAGAGCATCATTGACGAATGCTTAAAAGACAGTGAGACCGAACAGCATGAAAACGTACTCATAATGGCCGGTCTGGGTAAGGAACGCCATCTTCTGTTCATCCCCCTCTCTAATCCAGATGAGGTTGTAGGCGCTGCGCAGGTCCAGTTTGGTGATGTAGCGGGCTCCTCTGAGTTGCTCCAGGGCGTCTGGCACTAAGGGCAGCGGGTACCAGTACTTCACCATCACTGCATTGAGCCCCCTGTAGTCAATGCAGGGCCGAAGACCGCCGTCCTTCTTTGAGACGAAAAAGAAGCTGGCGACGGCAGGTGACGTGGACGGATGGATGATCCCCAGATCCAGAGCCTCCCTGATGTACTCCTCCATGGCCTGTGACTCTGGGAGAGAGAGAGGGTAAATGCGCCCTCTGGGAGGAGAGGTGCCCAAAAGGAGGTCAATTGCACAGTCCCCGGATCGGTGCGGTGGCAAACAGGAAGCCTGGGTCTTGCTGAACACCGCCGCCAGGTCTATGTCTTCAGGGGGGATCTGTGTTGGTGCGGAGAGAAGGGGGCTCTCTATGTGTGTTGCCCAGCATGGGTGAGACAGGCACCAGGAAATACAGCTCTGCCTCCAGGATATTATATCCCCATTAGTCCACGAAATGACAGGGTTGTGGTGAGCGAGCCATGGCAGGCCGAGAATGATGTCCGCTCCTGACGAGTCAATGACGAGGAAAGGCAGGGTTTCCGAATGAAGCAGACCGATGGACATGGTGATGGGACACGTCTTTTGGGACACCGGACAGGAACCAATGGGCTGGTTATTAACAGCCCGGACGCGGAGAGGAGGCACACATGACGAGAGAGGGATGTGGTGTTTAGTGACTGTCGCTCAGTTGATTAAATTCCCTGCAGAACTGGAGTCCAACAGCGCATAAACAAAGACGTGTGTATTGCCGAGACTGTCCGTAGTAGAGGCAGAGGCGCTGCTGGACTCTCCTCCGTCTCTCATCGGGGGACAGGTGTGTTCTGCCCAGCGGCATGGGCTGTGTCTCACACACGGGGCTGGGTGCAGGACTGAGGATGGCAGGCGGACGAGACACAGCAGGAGTGGACCGGGTTCGCCTCGTCTTCATCAGATTGTCAAGTCTGACTGCCAGCTGGATGAGTTGCTCCAGCGTGAGAGCCTCGTCTCAGCAGGCGAGCTCAGCTTGCAGGTCCTGGTCCAGTCCCTGGGAGAACACGGTGAGCAGAGACCGGTCACACCATCCGCTGCCTGCTGCCAGGGTCCGGAACCTCAGGGCGTAATCCGATGAGGTGCCCTGGTGCAGTGAGAGGAGCTGTTTCCCGGCGTCTATCCCTTCCACTGGGTATCCCGGAACTGTGTGAAGAAGGCAGTCAGAGACCGTGTCACCACACCCTGTTGCTCCCAGCAGCCCATCCGAGCACTTTCCCAGTCAGGAGGGTGACGATGAAGGCGATCTTAGCCTATTTGGTGGGGAATGACGTGGGTAGGTGGGCGAAGTACAGCTGGCACTGTAGTACAAAGCCCTTACAGTGGTCCAGGGAGCCGTCGTATTTCCCCGGGACAGCCAGCTGGACCGGCTGGATAGCAGCTGCAGGGGCAGCAGCAGGAACCGGATCAGCCGTCACCAAGGGAGCAGGCTGCTATTCGGGTAGGTGCTCAAGCAGTTGGTCCAGAGCGGTCTCAATCCACCCGAGAGTCCACTCATGCTCCCCAAACATGGCCCTCTGGGTGGCAAGGGTGATCAGCATCGCTGGGTCCATTTTTTTGGCTATGTTTTCTGTTACGTACTGTGGGGCACGGGAACAGGGGACTGTGATGAAAGGGATGGTCAGACAGGCATGGGTCAGATACCGACAGGACAGGGCAAAATAGGGCAAGGCGAAGACGTGGTCATGGTCAAGGGTCAGGCGATCAGGCAAACAAAGTAAAGAGGAAAGTCTAAAGTCGGAGGTCAGGCAAGTAATTCAGGGAACAAGGCAATAATCAAGGCACTGGGAGTAACGCTCAAAGATGTAGTCGCAAACTGACAAAACTTCGCAAATGCTGGGAGTTAATGAGGGGTTTACAAGTGGAACAGAAAACCAGGTTGGGAGGTGCAGGGCGAATGGGAGCAGAGGGTGATTGTAGATTGTAGATTGTACAAGGGTTTCAGGAATGTAGATTGAATAAGTGAATGAAGGGAACTGGGAGAGGTGACTGGGAAAGAAGGGTGATGGCGACATCTAGTGGAGAACTGGGGATGTGTTTTGAACTGTGACACCAGTAAGCATTCAATTATCCTGCTTAGAGACTTTATAAATGTATTTGCAACAACAACAAAAAGGCAACATTTGTATTTTAATGTAAATATGATATATTCTATATATTAGTATATTTTCCAAGATTAAAAATAAAATGTTATCGAAGATATATGAATAAATCTCTGTGAGTATCTGCAGGTTGGTGACAGATCCATAAGCATTATGTACACAATGTGTCCGTCAGGCTCGTCTGTAGCTTCCCAGCTGTTGAAGTGCCAAAGGACGAATTGAAACAAACGCTGGTGCTGACATGTATTTTATTTAGAATACATAATTAAGGATACATCGTCATATACAATATTATATGATACAAGCAAATGATCGTTTATTCTCAGTCTCTATGTCTCTGTCTCATTCGATCTCAGAACCTCGTGAACGTGAACAGCTCTCCCCTTTGCTACTTTTGTGCGACTAACTACAAAAATAGAGCTCTTTATTTTTATGTCTCTATAAATACTTGTGTGTGTATATATAAATATATATTATTTTCCCTCTATTAGTTATCAATCATACGTCAAGTTTCAGTTTAAAATGGAACAGTATAGTTGATTCTTCAGTAAAAGTCTGTTGACCCGCAGATGGTTTTATTTGGTTGTTTTCAATCATTTGTAAGTGCAGGTGCAAAACCGCGGTCAGAGCCACTGCCACGACGGCTCTGGATGGAAAGGGCACCAGATAGAGTCGAGCATCACAGTGTAAGAGTGATGTTGAGTCGGGTGGAAAACAGTGTACAAATAACTGAATTTAGATGGCATAGATTTATATGTAGAGAGATATAGTTTTCTATATATATGTGTGTGTTTGAAGGTTCAGGTCCGGGCCATGAACACGTGATCCTGGGGTGCACCATCCTGAGCTCTGCCAAGCTTGAGCTTCTCCCATGTGGAAACCTGATATGTGTTCAGTATCTCTGTATATGATATGTTTTTGTATATTTGCCATATACGCAGAATGTGATATAAATGTACCATCCTATATTGTGAATATGTGAGTTTTCCCGATGGGCAGGGGCATGGAGAGCCGCCAGCGCCAGTAAGCAGATCCCTCCCACCTGGAGGTCACGAGGGATGTGACGAACAGTTTCTCTTCTGTCAAAAATGGCCGAAGCAAGAAACTGCGCTTCAGATGGGCAGACTGGAGGCCTAGCCCCACCGGCCGGTTTGTTTCCCCTGCAGGATGGTCAAGTGGGTGTGGCCCATACCCAATCCTCACCCCCTCATTCGGGGACATTATGCACGAGCGGTTTGCCAATGATGGTAAGGCTTCAGAGTTTGAGGGGACGGAGCTACCGGAGCACACTGTGACCCAGACAGTTGTCCTCACAGTGTGATTGACAAGTAGTCTCTCTTCCTTTGTATTTCTTGCAAAAGTAATGTCCTACATCCGAGAACGGTGAGTTTTAAATTGAATATATTTACATTTTATATTTATATCAGTATATATAGATAGATATTAAAATCAACACCAATAAAACAGCAAAGTAAATTAAGTAATTTTTTTTTTTCATTTATAAAGCTTTTTTGTGTTCTTTAACAGTTCTCAAAAATCACTAACAGGTACTCACTCATAAGAACCTAATAAGCACACGTCATTTACAATTATAATGTGTGCTACACACACACACCCATACGGATAGCAGAATAACCAAGCACACACACACACATATGCATAAGTGATTGTATACAGAACATATCCAGAAAGTGGATTGATTAGAAACATGAGAACTTTTGCACACAACCTGTTTTTGTTTTCTCTGGCCTCGTTCAGCTGTATGTGATGACAGAGTTGTTTAGATAGGGCCCGTTCGGCTGTGTGAAACTAACCAACCAACCCATCCTCCTTCTGTTTTTCTCTTTTATTGTGTGTGGGGTGGGTGTGAGTGTGTCTGCGTGTGAAAGTCTGTGTGTGAGAGTCTGTGTGTGTGTGTGTGTGTGTGAGTGTGTGTGGGGAGGGGGGGTTTGAAAGATAAAAAGGTATATTTGGGACTCACCACTTTGGCTCTCTAGAAAAACATGAAATATGTTACAGCCCTAAGACACAACTGTACAGTCCTAACTCGGAGTAAAATGTCAACACTTTCTCCAACTTTCTCCACCCTCCCTGGTTACTTTTCAGCATTCCCTCTTTCTCTCACCAAGAACAAAGCCGTGTCACGGGTAGACCCTCCTGTCAACACGACCACAACCTTCTTCAGCTGTGTGGACTCTACCCAGCGTCCTTTGCCAAGCCTCCTACTCCGATGCAGTGACCAGGCCACAGTCCAGGACAGCACAGCGCCGGTCCATACAGTCTTCGAGGATGGTTCTAGTCCTTGCATAGCTGGTGTGACCCTGGTGTCTGGCCTCATGCCATGCTGTTCCCAGGCCCAGGTAGGGCGCTGGACAATGTTGCCCCTCGGCCGTGGTATACAGCTTCAGACTCACGGATCCCGTGGGCAGGAACTTGAGAAGGGTCGCTGAATCACTTCAGCACCAACGCTAGATGAGTGCCGGTCTGGCCACGTTCAAACCGCCAATTGCCGACAGAGGGAAAATTCAACTAAGTGTTTGATTTTTTGTGAGTTTTTTTGTGTAAATCGGAAAGCTTGTTTGCGTGCCCTCCCTTGTGCCTTCCTCTGCACCTGTTCTTGGTCTTTGTGCGATGAGATGAGGCATTCTCCAGGAAGCTTTAACACCCCTCTCCCCCCCAACCACACACACACACACACACACACAACCCACGCAACACTCTCAAACTTCTGCGGCCATGCAGGATTTGACACACCGGGCCGAACCAAGATCACAAAACAAAAGCAATCTCCGCTCCCGGGTTTCCTTGGCCGAGCACAGGAGGCTCCCATTGTGCACTGCAGAAGTTTGTTTTGGTTTGATTTATGCTTACTCTAACAGCTACAGTAAAATCCATGTTGGCAACCAATCCCAACGCCTCCCTCTGCTACACACACACCCACACACACACACAAACGCACGCACACGCACACTCTCATGCTTCCTTCCAGTCCCTGCCCCCACCCTACTCTCCTCTTCAGAGCAGCGCGCAGGTCCCAGACTTGGTGGTCTCTGGCACGTAGTTGGGGTTGAGGTCGTTGGGCGTGGAGCCCTTGGGGCCCCACTGGTTCAGCTCTCCGAAGACCCCCGTCTCGATCATCTCATCCTGCCAGGGGATGGGGATGTTGCCGGTGGAGAAGTCATCATAGAACTCCTTGTCCTTTTCGTCCAGCACCACACCCTTGATGGTACTGAAGGCGCCGACATCGTCGATGTCCTTGGCATACACCATCTTGGGGTCCGGGACGAACGGAGGCGGCAGCAGACCTGGCAGGATAAAAAAACACCATTTAAACAAACAAACAACACAAAAGACTCAGAATTCCCCCCCGGCTCCATCTTACGCACAGTCTTTGACCCTGTCTTTGTACCAGCCAAGCAGGGCGGGGGACATTCCAGGAAACACTCAAATGGATCCCTTCCTGCTAAACCCACAAGCACTGGTAAAGAGAGGATATCTGACTATAATAGATTAGATAAATAATCTACAAAACTAAATACCTATCAGTGCGCACCGTCCCTCCCCCGCCCGTACATTCAAAGAGCCTTGATACATTTTCAATGCACGTAAAATGTTTTCAAAACACACAGATACAAATCAGTTGTCATTGGCCTGAACGCAAAGGGCCAGCCCCCTTTAGACGAGTGTCCCGGTGGCCATGTCCACAAGCCACTTATGAATGATTCCCAAGCTCCAGTTGCCACATTTCATCCATTTTCTAATGACACTTAAATTCATCCTGACACTTAACGACACTTAATTCTGCCCATGTTCTTGCTTTGCTACGTTCTCCGTCGACCCGAAGGAGCTGGAATTCCGTTTCCCTGTGAATCCCCTCTCAGTCGACAGCTGGGAATAAAAAAACGAGAGTGCGCTGGTGGCAGGGTCCCTACCTGCCTCCAGGCGGCCCCAGTTGATGGTCTTGAAGAAGACGTGGTTCTTGAGGTCCATGCACTCGTTGTCCTTGAAGCCCAGCCTCTTGGCCGGGTCCTTCTCCATCAGCGCCTCACACAAGGCCTTCAGGTTGGCGCTGAACTTGTCTGGGTACGAGACGGGGTCGTTCAGGATCCGCCGGGTCACCTCCTTGTTCTCCACCTGGGACCGGGCACAGACAAAAAGGGGGGGTTATACTTGCTGACCTGAGAGAACAACCTCCCTCCCGTCTCTTCCCAAACTAAGACGAATGAGCGAATGAGCAGATGTGGAGATTGGAGTAATGTGTGGGGGGGCAGGAGCTGATAGGAACCTGGTATTTACAGTTCGGGGAGCAGAAGTGAGAGTGTGGGATTGGGGTTGTCCACTCCCCAACTCTCTTTCCATTCCAGATGGTGTAGGGCTCTAGAAATGCTTACACTTCGAAAATGGCGTCGGCCAGAGTGCAGGGCATATGTGTGTGTGTGTGTGTGTGTGTGTGTGTGGAGGGTGGTGGAACGTGTTTGTGTGTGTGGGGAGGAAGTGGGATAGAATGTGTGTCGGAATCAGTGCTGGGGTGGGAGGTGGTGGGGAGGGATGGTGGTACCTTCTCTCCACGACTCCTGAAGGGCCCCTTGGCGGCGACCAACTCGTACAGCGTAACCCCCAAGGTGAAGTAGTCTACACAGTAGTCATACTCCTCGTTCTTCAGCAGCTCCGGCGACATGAAGCCTGACGGACAGAAGTGGGCACCCATTTGGCCTGAGCCTCAAGCTCCTGTAACAGCCTGCCACCCTACAGGAGATTGTGTTTTTCTCTCCCATGTGCCTGATGGTGTATTTACTTATGTATTTATTCATTAAACCACTAGACCGAATGCAATTGATTGATGGATTGATTGACTTTGCTCAATTGTCCTCCCCCTATTTCCCATGGGTTGCGCTGACCTGACTGGACAATCGGAGTGACTGACCTGGGGTCCCCGCGTATCCTTTCGTCTTGTTCAGACCATCCTTCAGCTCAATGGCCAGACCCAGATCTGATATCCTTACGTGCCCTGAAAAGAGACGGCAAGCCGGGGCGGTGAAGCGAGTGGATTTTCCTGATTGGTCACTTGGTTCTGTGGTCACTTATTTATTGCAGCATGGCCACAACGTTATTTGAGTAACTGGGATGAGAGTCCCTTTTTGTCAAAATAGCACCCCTTCAATAACAGTATCATGCTGTAAGGGGGGGGTACCTGCATCATCCAGAAGCACGTTCTCTGGCTTCAGGTCCCGGTAGATGATCCGGTTCTGGTGCAGATGCTCCAGGCCACAGATGATCTGGGCCCCGTAGAAGCAGGTTCTCTCCTCATTGAAGCCCGGGTTCTTCTCATCCACATTGTACACGTGAAACCTGGAGAGAGAGAGAGTTGGGGGGTGGAGAGGCAGAAGGACAGAGATGGAGAGAGTGAGAGGTGGGGAGAGCGGGTCAAAGGGAGAGAGGAAGAGAGGGAGTGAGAGGCAGAAAAATGGAGAGAGAGAAATGGAGAGAGTGAGAAGGAGAGAGAAAGAGGTAGAGAGCGAGAGCGGTGGAGAAATGGAGAGAGTGGGAGGGCGAGAGTGAAAGAGAGGGTGAGAGAGAGGCAGGGAAATGGAATAGAGACCGTGAGAAGGAGAGAGAGTTAGAGAGCCAGGAAACAGGTGAGAGGAAGAGAGAGAGAGAGAACAGGAGAAGCAGACAAATGCAGAGTGGGAGGGTGAGACTGAAAGGAAGGGAGAGAGAGATTCACAGCTGTCCCTGTCAGCAGAGGGAATCGTGTGAAAGCAGGATCGTACACATTGAATACGTGTTCCTGTGCCAAATGGGTGCCCGCCTCACAACCGCGTCTAATTTTGTCCCGCTGCGCTTATCTGGAGCACAGCTCAAGTAGATTAGCCACAGGGTTGATTAGGCACTAGGCAGATTAGCGGGATTATATAAAGGAGCAATGGGGGGGTGGGGGTTAGTGGCAGGACTCTCACTCCCAGAGCACAGCCTGGATCGAATGTGATGTAATGATTGCAGCTCAGGGTGCCCAGCCCTCTATGAAGACTGCACCCTGTCTGTCTGTCGGCCTGTCAATCTGTCTGTCTCCACAAAGAATGAAGCTAAAATACAGACAATATAAGCTCTATCTAAAGGTGATGAAACCACAAATAATGCAATATATGGCTGTTGGTGTCTGGTGTTTGCATATGTATTATTTTTTCACTCTTTATTGCCCCTAGTGGTACCTTTGAATAATGACCCTGTCTGTGTACTCGATTGTCTTAACCGGGTGTGATTGGGTGTTGCTGCTCGTGTGTCGTTTTAATGCTTAATACGGCCCTCTATTCATCATGAACGGGACAGGAATGGCGGCCTATCGTATGTGACTCGGTCCTCCCACCCAAAGCCCCCTGTCCCCAGCCTACCTCAGGTCCCCTCCGTTCATGATGGTCATCACCAGACACAGGTCGTTCTTGGTCTGGAAGGCGTAGGCCAGCGTCACAATGAAGCGGCTGTGCACCTTCGCCAGGATCCGCTTCTCCACGATGGCCCCCTGAGACACACACAGACGCACACGCATAGACACACAACCATCATCGTCTCATCATCATCCTCTTGAGAGCTGGAGGAGCTGCCTGTCAATTGAGCGTGAGGTGAGAGAAAGCGCAGCTCTGCCCACCAACTGAAGGCTAGTGAGCAGTTTGCTTTCCTGGCACGACCGAATCCCCACCCCACCCCCACAGACAGGACTCCTGATCTCAGTGTTTCTCAGTGATTGACAACCCTCTGGACCTCAGTCATGTGAGGCAACTGCCGACTCCAAATCTTTCTTCCAGCACATGGTTTACTTGCGGAAAAAATCCAGCTGTACTTTTTAATCGGCACAAACATGCAGCACTAATATGTGTAAAAAGTCTGCAAAACACTGTGTGCTCAGTGACAATGAACGAAAAGCAAACTCACACTTCACACTCTCTGATCTGTGGTCATTAACGGCACCGGTGCCCTGCAGGTCACAAGAAAAGCCTGGTGCTCCTCTCAGCCCTGGGATCAGCAGGACCAAAGGGATCAGGGCAGTTCTCTCCTTGACTGCGATAAGCTGAGTGTGGATCTGTCACAGCTTAGCCTACTTTTGCTATTAATATCAGCACTTCAGCATTGGCAGGACAGCCTCACTGCTTCGGGAGCCAAACGTAGCGATCGGGAGTCGGTGGTGCGCCCTGCCCTTTCGTTAACAGGAGGGATTGTCAGACATCGACTGCTTAATATGTGTAAACCTACAGATCTCACTCGCTGGGGGCCTGACTGGTGCTCGCTGGACGTCAGTGTTTTGTGAGTGACCCGGGTCGAGGGAACCGAAATAGGTCACGATGAGAAAATGCGATTTAAATGAAAAAAACGCAGTGAATTTAAATTGTGCCCTAGGAGAGTCACTCAAACCCGTATATCCTCCCACACCTGTCAGATGAAATGCCGTCTCATTCAGCGTACATTCACTGAGAACGGCTAGGTCTATGATTTCCCAGGCGTCCTGAAGATCAGCGGTCGGCCCATTGCTGAAATTGGCATGAGCGGAAATAAGACTGGGCGGCGCCGCACTTGTCAGGAAACACGTCGCTGACAAGTCCCACCTCCCTTAAAGTGATATCTGTGGGCTGACTTTATTTTAAAGGCCTGAGAGTTGATGAACCCCTGAATGCAGCGGCCGGCATAGGTCCATCGTAACCATCGTTTACACTATTCACAGTCTCTTATTTATATTTTCTTTCGCTTTTACTTGCACACAGCCCATCCACCTGTATCTGGAAGGGGGACTGGGGACGGGGACTGTGCCGTCTTGGTCTAGTCCCTAACTGATCTATTACGTTTAAACACAATAAAGATCTGACCAAAGACGCCATATATGTACCTACAAACCCACACGGTTGAGCCATCGTGGGTGCGGTTCCAGAGAGAGACCAGTGACAAGCACGGACAACTCTTATGTCATTTTTCATCACAAGGCGCCTTCGTCAGAACCGAAACACAACCCGACTACAACCTCACACAACGTGGCCAGAGTGAGGAGTGTCAGCTGGGACATTGGATGTTGGTATTATTATGATTATGATCATATATTTATCACTGGTGTTTCTCATTGATTCACCGATGGGATCAATGTATCGAGAGGAATATGTGAAGTCTGGGTCTTTATTACAATTGGTATTAGAACTAAATGATTTTTTTTGTTCCTGGAAGAGTGTTTTCTAATTGCTATTTAAAGACACCTGTGATGGTATTTGACTTGGCTACCGAAACATGTAATTTGTTAGTAATAAAATTATACTTTGTATATGAAGTAGTCTTGTCCAGTACTTTTGTACTGAGTGTGTGGGTATACAATTTAGCTCTGGCTCCAATGGGGTGTTAGTGGTGGGCTAATCTCTGCCACCCAGTAATGCGCTGACGAGGGGGAGTGCGATTGCTTGAGACAGGGCTTTCTCTCCCACGGGGCCTGAGCGCCTTTTCCTGGGTCTCTTAGAGCTGCAAGCCTCTTTGCAGTGAGTAAATACGCCCCGATTAGCGCACGCTAATTCACTGCACATAAATACCAGGGGCAATCCCCCTTCTTCTCTCTGTCTCCGCCATCTCTCTCTCTCTCTCCCTCTCTCTAGTCCTCCATCTTCCAATCCCTCTCTCTCTCTCTTGCTCTCCCTCTCTCTCCCTCCCTCTCTCTCGTTTTCCCTCTCGCTCTCCCTCTCGTTCTCTCACACACTCAAAAACACACACGGCCCTCACTTGCCTCTTTCTAAAAGCGCATCATAACCAGACAGAGAAACACAACCACAGCTCCCGACACCCTATCGAGCTGTTTTTTGGCTGCTCTGATCAGCTCGTTTGATCATCTGACCCACAGGGTGTACCTCGTAGCCCTTGCGCTTCTTCAACCTCTTCTTGTTGAGCTTCTTGTTGGCATACATCTTGCCAGTGGCCTTCATCTGGCAGGCGTGCACCTCCCCAAAGCCGCCCTTGCCCAGCACACGGAAGTCCATGAACCACTCTTCCGTCACCGACTGCGCCTCAAGCCACTTGAACTGCAGATAACGCAGGAAGTACAAGCTGCCCTTAAAGCCCTCCAGGGCCTTGTTCTCCAGGTGCTTGAGCAACTGCTGCTCCGACTCCTTGAACAGGTCCGCCCGACAGTTCTTGTGGTCCTCCTTGACCCGCGAGATGGCTTTCTCCTCCAGGAAGCTGCAGAAGTTCTTGGAGGCCGAGTCGTAGTACTTGTTGACCATCTTCTGGGCCTTCTGCGCACGGTCCTTCTCCTCGGCCGTGCTGTAGTCCTCGATGTCTTTCCACAGGTTGCCTGCCGTCTTCAGCAAGTCCTCGGACTCCAGGTACTGCTGCAGGAGCCGCTTGCCGATGGGCATCTTGATGCACATGACCTCGAAGCTCTGGTCCACCGTGCTCTTCATGTGCTCGCACACAGTGATGTGTGGCAGCTTGAGTTTGGCGCGCATCTTCTTGTCACGCATGGTGGCTGCCGCATTGCCATCCACACTGCCACGCGCCGCGACGTAGGCCGAGTTGGCCACCACCGTCTCCAGACCACCGATATCCATGGCGTCAAGGGCTGGGCTACTGCCTGCAGGCGGTGGGGGGTGCCGGGGCAGGGAAGGGTGAGACGGAGAAAGAGGAGAATTATTATAATTGTCATTATGATATTAGAGGCACACACACTGTATGGCAGGGCTATATATATATTTATATACAGTGAGGAAAAAAGTATTTGATCCCCTGCTGATTTTGTACGTTTGCCCACTGACAAAGAAATGATCAGTCTATAATTTTAATGGTAGGTGTATTTTAACAGTGAGAGACAGAATAACAACAACAAAATCCAGAAAAACGCATTGCAAAAAAGTTATAAATTGATTTGCATGTTAATGAGGGAAATAAGTATTTGACCCCTTCGACTTAGTACTTGGTGCCAAAACCCTTGTTGGCAATCACAGAGGTCAGACGTTTCTTGTAGTTGGCCACCAGGTTTGCACACATCTCAGGAGGGATTTTGTCCCACTCCTCTTTGCAGATCCTCTCCAAGTCATTAAGGTTTCGAGGCTGACGTTTGGCAACTCGAACCTTCAGCTCCCTCCACAGATTTTCTATGGGATTAAGGTCTGGAGACTGGCTAGGCCACTCCAGGACCTTAATGTGCTTCTTCTTGAGCCACGCCTTTGTTGCCTTGGCTGTGTGTTTTGGGTCATTGTCATGCTGGAATACCCATCCACGACCCATTTTCAATGCCCTGGCTGAGGGAAGGAGGTTCTCACCCAAGATTTGATGGTACATGGCCACGTCCCTCGTCCCTTTGATGCGGTGCAGTTGTCCTGTCCCCTTAGCAGAAAAACACCCCCAAAGCATAATGATTCCACCTCCGTGTTTGACGGTGGGGATGGTGTTCTTGGGGTCATTCCTCCTCCTCCAAACACGGCGAGTTGAGTTGATGCCAAAGAGCTCGATTTTGGTCTCATCTGACCACAACACTTTCACCCAGTTCTCTGAATCCTTCAGATGTTCATTGGCAAACTTCAGACGGGCCTGTACATGTGCTTTCTTGAGCAGGGGGACCTTGCGGGCGCTGCAGGATTTCAGTCCTTCACGGCGTAGTGTGTTACCAATTGTTTTCTTGGTGACTATGGTCCCAGCTGCCTTGAGATCATTAACAAGATCCTCCCGTGTAGTTCTGGGCTGATTCCTCACCGATCTCATGATCATTGAAACTCCACGAGGTGAGATCTTGCATGGAGCCCCAGACCGAGGGAGACTGACAGTTATTTTGTGTTTCTTCCATTTGCAAATAATCGCACCAACTGTTGTCACCTTCTCACCAAGCTGCTTGGCGATGGTCTTGTAGCCCATTCCAGCCTTGTGTAGGTCTACAATCTTGTCCCTGACATCCTTGGACAGCTCTTTGGTCTTGGCCATGGTGGAGAGTTTGGAATCTGATTGATTGATTCCTTCTGTGGACAGGTGTCTTTTATACAGGTAACAAGCTGAGATTTTCTCCCTTTAAGAGAGTGCTCCTAATCTCAGCTCGTTACCTGTATAAAAGACACCTGGGAGCCAGAAATCTTGCTGATTGATAGGGGATCAAATACTTATTTCCCTCATTAACATGCAAATCAATTTATAACTTTTTTGAAATGCGTTTTTCTGGATTTTTTTGTTGTTATTCTGTCTCTCACTGTTAAAATACACCTACCATTAAAATTATAGACTGATCATTTCTTTGTCAGTGGGCAAATGTACAAAATCAGCAGGGGATCAAATACTTTTTTCCCTCACTGT
This sequence comes from Amia ocellicauda, assembly GCF_036373705.1. NCBI lineage: Eukaryota > Metazoa > Chordata > Actinopteri > Amiiformes > Amiidae > Amia > Amia ocellicauda. The sequence goes on from NC_089863.1 coordinate 5,041,689, forward strand.
ATATATATATATGGTGTTATGTTCCTATCTGGTCAGTATGTGGCAGTGTGTTTCTACTTTAACTTTCACTGGTATAATGGCAAGCAGACATTCTCATTCTCATTCTTATTCTTATTTTAATTCTTATGCCTATTCTTTTCTTCTTCTTCTTCTTCTTCTTCTTCTTCTTCTTCTTCTTCTTCTTCTTCTTCTTATGTTTTATTCTTATTCTTTTATTCTTATTCTTTTATTCTTATTCTTATTATTCTCATTCCTATTCGTTTTATTCTTATTCTTATTATTTTATTCTTATTCCTATTAGTTTATTCTTATTCTTATTACTATTATTTTATTCTGATTCTGATTCTTATTTATTTCTAAACAGACGCCCCCGAACCAAAGGCAACTAATTTGGCTTTTTGTTTCTATCCAATTCAGCTAGATTGTTAACCGTGATGCAAAGCAAATTAAAATCCACAGGTAGAACAAAGGAGAAATCTAGGGGATATTTAGAATAAAAAATGTGCTGAACTGGGTGCTAATGGTCCCATACTCAGGTTGGGCAATGTAGGCTAAGCCCAGGCTTTCTACGAGATATGAGCTCCTGGGAGAGAGCAACTGCAATGGAAAGTCAGCTAAAAAGAATTCCAGCGTCCTTTTAAGATTATTTTTTTAAAGATTTTTAAGAACAAATAACAAAGACAGAGAAGGATACAGGTTAGAGCCCTGTAGTCAAAAGCTGAGCCCAGGGAGCTCCACAGACCAGCGAACCCACACTGAGAGAGAGAGGTTTTCAGGCAGGTGACTTTGATACGATCTCACACCAAAGGCAGTCTGAATGCACACACAGCTATAGCTTTGTGTGCTGCATCTGTTAGGTTTCTTACTACTACTACCATACAATTTACTACTATGAACTCACAATCGGAGCAAGATCATGACACCCTGAGCTCGGGGGCAGCTGGACTATCCCGCAACATTGTTCTCACCGCACAAAGCAAAATACGAAACCATAATACAAGCAAACTACAACCTCACACAACTGGGCCAGAGTCCAACATGATCCATGGGTGCCCCCACCCCCCTATCCCGGAGAGCCAAGGGGTCCTCGGATTGTGGTCTCACCTGGCCAGACTCTGATTGTGGGCTCACCTGGTCAGTCTTTGTCAGGTTACATTCTGACCTTCTAACAGTGTAAAAAACCTGCAGTGCTTCATGTTCAATTATGTTTCCATTTAACTTCAACTGGTTATTCTTCATATTTAGATTTCGTCACTGGTGAATATTTGTTTCTCTTTGGGGCATTGTTACAAAATGCTGAGGTTCTGCGGTCTCAGATGTAACGCAGTCAGCTGGGTCAGTGTCTATATATACCGCCCACCGCGTACGTGGAGGATCATATGGGCCGCTGTATGATCTGACCCCGGCCGCTCTGTCAAACCCATTAGCTGAGTTCCCTTGAATCAGGACCCGGGGAGTTGAAGCTGAAATTTAGCGCGGCTTCATACAGCTAATCTATTTATAAGGAGATACAAGCTACCTGGGTTGGATTGTAGGCAGAATCGGCCAACGGCTGATCAAGACCAAACTGTGTCTCTTACAAGCCCCGTGATACACACTACCGTATGTGCTCTGTTCCTTTAACCAGCTCTTGACTCAATTGAGTGACTTAATTGATTAATTGAGCATCGAGGACTTAATAGATTAATGGAGTATTGAGAATATCCAGCATATCTGAAAAGATGCCCCTCCCCACCGCTTCCCCCACACTTCAGTGGAAATATCCCCAGCTGACACATTACGCTGTTTATTCTGCGTGTGTTGATTTTGTCACTTCACTTGTGTTAGTTAATTAGACAAATTCAGTAATTCAGTGCAGTCACAAATGTCAGTTTAATAGCGTTAGTTATAGAACATTTTTGATAACCACTCCCGGAGTCAACAGGTTGTCCTTTGCCTCCACGTGGCTTAGTGTTGTGTGAGCTGGGTGACTGTTCTTCAGCTATACCGAATAAGACGGCGCCCGAGTCCTCGGCTCTGGCCTGTCAGAAGCCAATCATCCCCGGACTCCATTGTGGACAGTCCTCAACGTCCACTCTGTTACCCAGCATCCTTCACCACCACTGCCCTAAAAACTCCTAACTCTCTCTCTGCGCTGATCGCCCCCCGATGTGTCCTCATGGCCGATTGGGATTCCTTGCCTGCTTTCTTTATACAGGGCAACAGAAACCTCTCCTACTTTCAATTGTGCCATCCAGCAGATTAATTGCTTAATTGGACTGACTGCTCTCTTTAATTGGAGACGATTTGGCGACGGCCCATCTCGACATATTATTTTCGAGGTGAGAAATACGTACTATTGCCTCCAAAAATACGTACTGAGGCTGCTTTCAAAAACGTCCTGAGCCTCCCGGAGAAGACAACACAGAGGGGTTCACAGGGGTTGTGACGTACAGTTCACTCTGAATCCCCCGAAGACACGCAGAGCTCAAATATCCCACGGCTGCTTCTCCACTCTTCAGTGTTGTTTTTGAAGTTACGCATTACGACTGCATTACAGCGGGTGGCAATATTGAGCTCTGTCTCTAAGCACGCAAGGATCCTATGGGTGCCATGTTCTCTGCTTCTGTCTGTCCTGTGTCCTTTTCCCAGGGAATTGGTGACTCAGACCAGCACATATGGACCTACCACGGCTTCAGGCTCCTTCCCAGTTCCTCGGCACAACCTGCCACGGCCCTCGGAGCCAAGCGGTCTGCCATGTGACCCCCGTTCACTGCGCGGGAGGCTCAGCCATGTGAGTCTGACCGGGAGGCGGCCCTAATCCGGCACAGAACTGATTACAGTGGACTGAGACAATGGCCATTGTTTTCTTTTTTCCTTCTTTCCTTCTTTTTATTTCTTTAAATACTTCACTTGCTGTTTGAAATCGTACAACATGGTGCGCTATGGACCACAATCCAATCACACTCCAATCGATTTTCGTGTACCTGTGGTTTTAAAATCAGCCTGTGATTTCCACTATCTGTGTCCAACTGCAAACCCACCAGCTGCGTTTGGGTCTGCTCTGATTTGTGCTTGGTGTTTTGCAGTTTGTATGACCTCGGTGTCAAGGCAGCTGAATAATACCACCCCAGCCCTTCATAGTCACACTGATACAAACAGTAACTATCGCACTGTACTTGTATTAATGCCCGTATAGACTGAGCCCACGAAAAGCAGTTTCACGGAGTAAAAGCTGCACAGCAAGGGTTAGGCTCAATGACAGACATATGACCCGTCACATGATCCGGGCTCTGAAACTCCTCTTTATCCCTTAATAAGTCCTGTGAGAGCCGCAGTCTTCAGGACCCCTGTCTGTCTGCCCCCTTTCCTTTAGCATTTCCGTCGACTTCTGCTTTCATTCATTCCTCTATAACGTGTTGCCATTTTGCCAGCTGGTCCCATTAGGTGCCGGCGACTGACAGCTAATTGCGAACACGCCGCCTGTCGGCCTCAATTGGTGCTTTGGCTGAGGTTTCCATTCTCATCGTTCCTGTGTGTGTTTCCCCCTGAATCGAACCCACGGCCCACTGAGGACACATATTTTAATGCAGGGTAGATATGTGAGATCCTTATATTTGACCTGTATCACAATTGCCCCCTTTAATGTGTTAAGTGTGGAGCAGTGGTTAGGCCTCTGGACTCCTGAGTGGACAGTTGTGGATTCAGTCTGAGACTTGATCATTATTGGCATTTGTTCTATAGCTTGGACGTGTTTCTTGGAAAAAGTTTCGGCTGCATGAACACTACCACTAATGCTACCACTACTATTACAAAACACCTACTTTATTTGCATCTGTAACCCATGTAGTTATTTGATATTTTGAGAGTTTATCCTTAGAAATTAGCCTCACCATAGATATACTTTCCACCGATAAAGACACAGGGGAATTACAGTATATTTTAAATAGACAAAGGAAATTAGACAGTGTCTTTGGTGTATGAGGAATATCGGAAACATGTCTGCCACATTGCACACACGTGTGTTTGCTCCAGACGGATGCACGTATGACCTGTCACTCTGCCACCACTTCAGCCCCAGATTAACCACAGCCGGTAGAGTGCACCGTGCGAGCGCTACTCACAACTGAAACACAGCTACAATCAAAAATACACAACCGTCTAATGTTACTACAACTCCTGGTTCTCTGGTGTCCTTAATGTTTCTTAGGTATAGCGTCTTCTGTACACAAAGGTGCTCCTCAATCTGTATTGTGTCAGACTCCAGTCCTGGGGGGCCACAGTGTCTGCTGGTTGTTGTTCCAGCAGGAGCTCCCAGCGACTCGATTAATGTCATTATTTACTCAGGTGGGCTGATCTAAAACTGTCACATTTGATCTTCAGGGCCGATATCTTGATGACTCTAAACATTGAACCCACAGATCATTTTAGAGTCTGATTAATTAGACCAATTAAGGAGCCAAGAACCAGGCTGGAAAAAAAAAAAAAAACAGCTGACACTGCAGCCTCCCAGGACTGGGGTCTGAACCTCCTGAACTAGAGAATGTAGGTTTTGTTTGTTTGTTTGTTGGGGGGGTGGTACCTTACAAAGTATTTTTGAGGGAGACATAGTTACGATGTTATGATTTTCTCTGTATTATTATTATTATTATTATTATTATTATTATTATTATTATTATTATTATTCAGTTTTGGACTGACAGTGTATTACACCCAAAAACTGAGGAAAACATCCTATAATATACTATCATGGCCAAGATGCATATCACTGCTTCACAGTGCCCCCCCAACACACACTCCCTCCAGCACGCCGGGGGTTAAGCAATGACTTTCCGTGATCAGAACATAACAGCACAGATGTGTAGCCCACACGCATCAAACATGTAGTATTGGCATCGGGTAGAAATGCACAATCCTTATTTCATGCATAATTTCCGGTTTTAACTGTAAACCCTAAAAACACAACCTGTCCCCGCTGCTCCATATTCCTTCACATTGATATTTCCGTCCATAAGTGTATAAGACCGGCAGTCATTTTGCTGAGGCACCGGACAGATTATGGGACACCGGGGGTGACAGGACGTGAACGTGTGATGTCACTAACTACTAATAGGGAGACTTACATGTCAATAGCTGGTCGAAAGGCGTGGTCGCAAAATGGGCCCCTTTGGTGTCTATTTGAAATATTGGGGATATATATGTCACATATATCTCAGTCTGTGATCTGTGTCTTTGTTTTATAGGTGGAAGAATATAGTGTAGACACTACCCATATATTTTCAAACCTGAGATATTTCATCCCATATGTTTTCAATAGACCTAACAGGGGCCCCACTGTGGCATCAAGAAAAATATAAGCATCACACATTTCTAGCATATGATAAGATTGATCTGATTTCCCTCTGGGTTTTATATGGACATCAGACCAAAGCACCGCCCGCCTCGTTCTTGCTAAGGCCCGTAATCTCCGCAAATGTCGACCTTCAGAGACGATCTCTCCAGCTGGGCGCTGTATGGACAGACGGGGACGCAACCAGCGCCCATGTATTAAGCCATTGTGACCCTCCACGGGCAGCCATTAAATAATGACTTTCTTAATTGGGATTTGTTACAGGTGCGCGAGAGTGAACTCGGGAACCGCATTGGATTATCCTGCCAGCAGCGTCTGTCGCTACTTTAGCTTAAGAAAGGGGAAAGAAATATTTATTGAGCTCTATGTCTCTATGAGCTCTATGTCATGTTATAACTGAGTGAAATTCCGACTGGAGAGGATGTCCCGGCCTCTTCTCCACTCATTTATGCCTCCTTTCAAACTCCTAGATAAAAAAACAGTGAACACAACAACCTCCATTTAGTTTCCCTTTTGCCTCTGGATCAATTTGCTCCTCCTGTCTGGTGGAGGAGTGGAGCCGCTATATAAAGCTTAGAGAAATCCCAGCTTTTCCCATTACCCCAGTGAACTGACAGCACTGTGGGACGTTGTGTTGCGGTTGTGTTGCGGTTCCGACAGAGAGTCGCGGACGTCCTCTGCTCGTTGGGGCATACAGTACATATCAAAGCGCCACTGTGTCATTTGTCAGGCACAGTATCAATATACAGGCTATTGTCCTAGAACCATTTTTCATTTTACTTAAACTGTTCAGTGCATGTATATTGATTTTCCGGTTCTTCGGTCCCCGGATTGCACCCCTTATTGGGTCAGCTGGGCAAGGCTAGCTCTCGCTTTCAAGTCACTTCATTCACGTCAACCTGTCTTCTTACCCCGCCACGTCCACCCGGTACCCACTGAGGATTAGACTTTTACCAGAACATCCAAGTCACGACCGCAAAAAGTGCCAGACAGGGTAACGTCTACCTAATAGAGTCCAGTTAGGATTTCTACAGTACTTTGAGGAACCAGTCTGAGAGAGAGACAAGGCAATAATCAATATCTACCCCCCCACCCCAAACCAGCAGTACACCACAACGTTTACAATTAAACACTTACTGCACTCTTCTTTAACTGCCCTCTTCTTCGTGGAAAACTGGGACTTAACACCCCCCCAAAAAAATAATTTAACAAAAGGAGCAAAAAGCGCAGCACTGTACAATCCACGTTCGGCGAGTTGGCTTCTCTTTCACGGCTTCCGATGAGAGGAAAGCAACGAAAACGAACGAAGACAGGGACCGAACAAAACCAAAAACGAGGAAGAGGTGGGTTTTTTAGTTTCTTGTTTTTTTGGGGGGCGTAATTTGTTAAAGCCCTCGTGTTCTCGGTCCCAAGGGTGCCTTCTTGGTCATTGCTTCAATGCTCGCATTCTCTCCCTCTCTCCCTCCCTCTCCCTCTCTCTCTCTCTCTCTCCCTCCCTCCCTTTCTCTCTCTCTCTAACTTTGCCCAAGTAGGGGGTATTAGACGAGGCAGAAAAAAGAACAGGACCCTCTGTGAATCTGAAATCCTACTTGATAGTTCATTAGCCGCTGGGATTAGGCCTCTATATCTGGAGGAAGGAAACTTGTCAGGGGGTATTAGGGCAAATCTGCTGTAATGGCCCGGGAGCTCTCAAGAGGCTTTGCAAAACTCAGAAGTCCCTGCCCACCCATCCCCCCAGAACCCCACCCGTCCTTTCATACCCCGAGCTGCCGATATCTCCGGTGAATTTGCGGGGCCGGGACTCTGGGCCTTTAATCTCTCCGCCGACTTTACATAACCTCCTAATACGGCCCAGAGATCAAGGCTTCGTGGGAGAGAGAGAGAGAGAGAGAGAGAGAGAGAGAGAGAGAGAGAGAAGGGCCTTGTGGGAGTCCTGATACGGTCCTGTGACGAGGAACCCGGCTCGGATTAGCCCTCCAAAGAGGAACGACCTTGTTTTGTGCCGCTCACAGTTCCTGCCCGGGCCACTCTGTCAGCCGGCCTAGCCCACACCAGGCCCCTCATACGGGACACACTTATATTTCATACACGGCAGGACGTGATCCCTAAACTGGACCCTTTTATGGTATATTTGACATGCAGGGGTATAGTTCAGTTATATTTTAGTCTGCGATCCACACGTGTGTTTTGTGGGCTGAAAATATTTATTACCTCCTGTAAAAGAAATGTACGGATTGCGGACGACCAAAAATTGGAATTTCATATATTTTGAACCGATGCTCGTTTTGGCGAATGAAAAGTGTCCGGATCGGGCCTCTCCAGCAAACATGGCAGATACATTTGTTCTGAATGGGGAGGACGTCTCCTCTCCTCCTAGATTGGATAATCGCTCTATTTTAGAAACCCGCTTAGATTAGCATTAGCCTGCTAGCTGTAAGACCCGTTCACAGCATTGACTCGATCTCTGCTTTCGAGCATTCGTGCTGAGTGAAAGGGCTGCCACACTCCCAGCCTGCCGGCCTACCGAATAACGATGTCACCACGTCGCTATGAAGTGACCACAGAACCAATCTGTCGACCCCTGAGGGGGGCGGTGATGGAAACCTTATGACTCTAAACTATAGATCACTGCTGCCCAAACCCAGTCCTCGAGACCAGCAGGTTTTATAGGTAACGTTTAATTATCCATTTCTTAACACCTGGAACCATTTCAATGTGATCAGTTAAGCAGGTGATTTGTGAAATTAAGTTATATACGGATTTGGTATAAAGAAAATGAACTCTCCTTTTCAGACTATCCAATTCTCTTAATTGAACAAGTTAATTGCTTAATTGATTAATAACTTCCATGTTCTCCCAGTCTGTTCAAATTAGCGATTTGCGTGACTGACAAAATGTATTGGATAGGTGTTTGCTATGGATCAACAGACGTGTCCACGCTGAGAAGAGACAGATGTTCACGCATGATAGCATCAACAGACAACTGAAAAATCATCAAAATATTCTGTGTGTGTGTGTATGGGTGTGTGTGCGTGTCTCTGTGTGTGTGTTTGTGTGTGTGAGTGTGTGTGTCTCTGTGTGTGTCTGTGTGTGTGTGCATGTGTGTGTGTGTCTGTGTGTGTGTGTCTGTGTGACTGTGTGTCAGTGTGTGTGTGTGAGTGTGTGTGTGTCTCTGTGTGTTTGCATGTGTGTGTGTGTCTCTGTGTGTGTGTGCGTGTCTCTGTGTGTGTGTGTGAGTGCGTGTGCGTGTGTGTCTGTGTGTGTGTGTGTGTGTCTCTGTGTGTGTGTGTGTGTGTGTGCATGTGTGTGTGTGCATGTGTGTGTGTGTCTGTGTGTGTGTGTCTGTGTGACTGTGTGTCAGTGTGTGTGTGTGAGTGTGTGTGTGTCTCTGTGTGTTTGCATGTGTGTGTGTGTCTCTGTGTGTGTGTGCGTGTCTGTGTGTGTGTGTGTGTGAGTGCGTGTGCGTGTGTGTCTCTGTGTGTGTGTGTGTGTGTGTGTGTGTGTGTGTCTCTGTGTGTGTGTGTGTGTGTGTGTGTGTGAGGAGCAGGGCTCAGCAGGTGGAGGCGGCGGGGCCAGGGCTGGTTATACTTTCAATCCCTCTTGTGAAAAGCAACCTGTCATCAGCTCTGGATCCTATTAGGCTGGTTAGCGTCGGGCACCCTGCCACCAGCCCAATCCAGATCAAACCACGCCCACCCGATCGCTGCTACACAACTGCTGACCTCTCACCCCCCACAGACGCACATGGCAACTGGCACTCACTCAGGACATGGGCCCCTTGTGGAGGCCTGCGGGAGGGACGAGGTTAAAGCCAGAGGGCCCCTGCGCTGTTGCTGGAGGCCCCCGTGCTGCCCGGGCCCGCTGTGTTTATATATAGGAGTGCCCTGTCCAATGTCCTGAACACGCTTCATCCACGGGGTAATGCCTTAATGAGCTACATCCTGAGCTGAGAGCACAGACCCCGTTCCTGCAGCCGGCCTGTCCTGAGGGGACACCAGCACGGAGCCACACCGGCCCCCTTGTTCCCCTGCCCGCTCAACTGGAGTTCACTGGTAATTATCCTTGCTTCCTGTCAAGTGCTAATTAAACGCTGATAATCCAGCTGGCTCAATACCAGTTTTTCTGAATTGCTAAAACACTAAACCTCATTCTCTGAAGCAAATGCTCAGTGGCCTTAACCCATTTGTCAAATCAATCACTCTTTTGGCAAAACCTTAAACAAGTTCAGGTAGTTAGACACCATTTGCAAATCTCATCCACTCTCTTTGCAAAACTCTAAACACATTCTCACTCAGTAAAACACATTTCGCACTTGTGTTTACTGTATACATTTGATTCAATACATCACTTTGCCAATAGAAAGGGGACTGGGGGAAAAAGAAAACCTTTCTTACCATACAACATTTTATGTATAGAAGTAATGTATGCATACAGTAAAAATAGTAATGGATGTTTGTAAGTGCATTTTCCCTTTTTGTAGAATTGCAAGACTACCACATGAGGGTGGAAGGACTGCTATGTTCTCCCAACAGCAAGAGGCTCTCATTGTTGATATGGTCCTTCAAAATACAACACAGAGTTGTTGAACACATCAGAGGCAGGAACATAATTGGCCGACATGCCATTGTGGAAGTTCCTGGCCAGTGTGGTGATCGTGGGGTTCTCCACCATCATGCCACCCTGGGGCCATATAACACTGACCATCTTCTTCCATTTCTGGGTGGTCTTCGGGATGTTTTGTTTGACCGTGAGCAGCCGGGTCATCAGCAGGCGGTGCATCCTGTCAATGTCGCGGTTTGGGACAACGTCAGCTTTCACCGTGGTGTACAGATATGTGAG